>NW_024868256.1:481350-509109 GCF_013358625.1 Macadamia integrifolia
CTTGGTCAAATGTTTTTGTTTTATTTTGACCGCATAACCAAGTGGTTATGTGGAGGATTGCAAATCTTTTTTCCCCAGTTTAATTTCGGGTGTCGCCTGATCAATAGAGGATTCAGATACAAAATTATAGTCTAAGTATACTTAGATTGAGCAAAAGATACAAACCTTCCTACCATCGATTCCACCTTCGGCATGGCCATCAATAGGATAAAGGAGAACTCATAATTTGATAGAGATCCACCTTCAACATGCCATAAGTAGATTCTCTAGATCAATATGGACAAAATCGATTTACATAAACTTGTATCTAGGCCTATAATAGGCATCCGAGTTAACGTCAAAAAAAAGAAAAGGAGGAGAGTTAGGCCAGACAGCAGACACTTGTGACATTACTCCTCTCTTGGCCAAAATATCCTACATAATTCACCTCTCTAAAGCATTGAATTATCATCCACAAGATATCATCTAGATAAGAGAAAAAATGACTCATAGTTGTTGAAAATCCCATGGATAGATCGGCTGAGAATAGAAGCTACCACAGCTTGAGAAAAAACAATTGATTATAAGATTAACATCCACACAGCTTGAGAAAAAAGAATTGATTATAAGATTAACATCCACACATTCCTAACTAGACGTAAGTACAAAATATAAAGTTTACAAAACATTAAAAGCTTCACCTTTGGCATCCGCTGCCAATAACAAAGCCTTCTAATTAAAACTAGCAAAGATAACCTTGAAGACTAAATGTTGAAATAGAACCTTAAAATTATGCTAAATACGAATGAAAATCACCAGCAACAATTACACATTCATACACAAAAATTTACGTAGTTCGACAAGATTCCTTACATCTATAATGAAATGAGATCTATTTCACTATCAATGGAGAATAGGGTTACAGTCACTCGTCCTCACACCTCTCTTAGACTGTTTATAGAGAAATAACCCTCACTACCAATATATAGCAAACCCTATACAGGAAATTTACCGAAATACTCATATAGCCTTCTAAATAATTTTTTTTAGGACTGCCACTCCCGAACCCTAACATGGATCCCCCCCCCAATTCGTCAATGCTCCACCCATAGCAATGATAACGCACAGGGTGCATGAGAATATTCTTGAGGGCCTCGAGGCCTTTGGCCTTTTAACTACTCTTCAGAATCAACCTATTTTTACAAGCAACGGAATACAAGACATCATACTCTTAACAATAAAACACTTGACCTCAAATCTATATCTGATTTTTCCATGAAAATCCCATGAAACATCACAACCCATAAAACTAGGATGATGATTAAGATACTGAAGCTTTCTAGAAAGTGGATCAACAATAACATTAACCTCACAAAAGTTGTGTTATCTTCCACTCAAAGGTATCATTTTCTCATCATGCTAAGATAGTGAAATGTTGAAATTTAACCCTGTAGTCAAGCCCCACACAATCCACTTTTGAATGTTCAACTGTACAGTTATCCATGACCTCTTTTCTTTTTTATCACCCCTAAATGCAATCATTTTTTGAAAAAAAATAAAAATGGTGCAATTGTAATAAAATGTGTAGTATTATTAGTGGAATCATGAAGTAGTATTCTTAGAGTAAGAATGAAACTTTCCGTTGTTTCTTCTCCTTCTATAAGGGCTCTCCTCATTTCCTTTGCCATTGAATTTTTACCTTCTAGTTTTGGGGTTCACTTTCCCTAATCTTTTTGTTGTCTTTTGCATTAATTTTATTTCTCATATAGGAATAAGTGATTTAAAGGTTCGGAAATATGTGAACCTAATTATCCATTAAAAATGCTAGCTTACCTTTCCTTAGGAAGAAAGAATTTTGTTTGATTATTGCCATTTCTCCCTCTTATACTTGCAAATCTTATCATTATTCCTCGTTAAGAAGGATCTTTTTTTTTTTTGTTAAGAAGTCCTTTGTATTAAAAAAAGAATATCTACAGAAAAAGAGGAAAAATACCAAATACAAAGTAGGTAAAAATACAACCCAACCAAAAACAAGACGAGAATAGAGATGTCACTGATCCACCTTCGGCATTGCCATCAAAAAATTAGGACATCAGACTAAAACTCATCCAAGACTAGAGGAATCATAAAATTAAAAACTAGGTAAATCAATACTCAAGCCGTCTTACAACATCAATTTCCAAATCCAAATTGACTATAGGAGGCCAAGATAGAATATGATTTGAATCTTCGGATCTTGCAACCGATTTGGACAGAAAATCAGCAACTGAGTTTGCTTCATGATAACAATGAGTGATTTCCATTCCACTGCTTCCAAATACAAAACGCAATTCATCCATCGTTGGTGAACATTCCATTTCAATTCATCATCGTTAAAAAAGATCATCACTGAATTGATAATATGTATCTTTCTTTCCCATCCTTATTCTTTTAGTTCTTTCTTGCTAATGAAAAAAAAAAAGCAATAAGTAACGATTTAGTAGGAGTAATATTCAAGGCATTTATGCCAATTCATGTGGGTGTATGTTTGAATTCGCTTCTAAATTCTAATATGACATTATGTATAAGCAGTAATCCCTCCCACCCACCTACTCCATGCCCTTTTGGGAGAGGGGGGGGGTGGTTTCTCATGAACTGGATGCTTTTGTTTCAGAAGGGGTGAAAGATAACAATCCAAAAGGATGGAAATTACAATAGTGGTGCTGCTTATGAAATGTTTATCTTAGTGAAGATAATTTTATAGAGGCATCCACTGTCTACCATGGTTGTCCGAGGAGAGAAAGGAAGGGGAGTGTGGGGGGATGGGAAGTAAATTACAAAATAACCTTATTAAACAAAAGGATGCAAATGATGTGGTCAAGGCAAAGAATCAGGGAAAAAGTGGTTACAATAGTCTGATGTAAGCACTTCAGTTATAAAATAGGTTTTTTTTTTTTTTTTTTTTTTTTGGGCTTTAATGTTTTACATTATTTTATATTTAAATGAAGGGCAAGTGTTTTCTATCCAAGAGCGATCGCTGATCATTGCGTGCAAACAAAGATGCTCGCACCCCAGGGGGCATGGTGGCCATTGCCTGCCCCTTGTATCTGCGGCGTAGAGGCCACTCTCTAATAGAAAACTTTTTCCCTTAAATAAATTATTCTAATTTAATATGTATTAGTATTAAATTGATAATCTTTCATTTCCACACAAATACACATACACACAGATGCACATGTGGAGACACGCAAACATGAAAACACACACAATGTCTTACAAGGAAGCATCAAATTTCTTTTCCTTAAACACTACCCTTTTTCTTAACCTTAAACATCAACCTAATGATGTCAACATCAACTTTTTTTTTTCCCCCCTTCATCATCAATCTTTCTCTTTAATCCTTACACATCAACCTAACTATCTAACCATGTTGAGACTTCTTCATTTTGAATAAATATTGCATATAAGTGAAAATGGAAAATAAGGTACTACTCATCACTTTTGATTTTTTTCCTAGAAATTCTGAGACTCTATTAAAAGAAAGTAATGAAAAGATAAATGTACTTGAATACAATAAAATGTGGTTCAGAAGTCCCCACCTTCAGCATTGCCATCAACAGGAAAATCTGAAACACCTACTTAATTTATGAAAATTGGTATCTGGGTCTTCTTGTAGTATCATGTGCGATCTCGTCGTTAATGAAGGAAGGGAAAATTATATCCAGATCAGAAATCCCTGACTTAGTTGCATCTTTCACAAGATAGTCTGCCATTGGGTTTGCTTCCCTTGTTTCCCTGAAATAGTGCGTGATTTTCCAATTTATTGTGTTCAAGAAAGGCTGAATTGCCAGCCAGTCCTGCATTACATACCATGGTAATGAAGGGAAGATTAACCCATCACTTTTGTTTAATGGTAATGAAAATTGAGAATGAGGCTAATTACAAAAATAAGCTATTTCGTTAGAAAACTTAACAGGAATTCTGATTAACCAGAGGCCTATCTATTTTAAAAAAAAAAAAAAAAAAAAAAAAAAAAAAAAAAAAAAAGTTTGTAATAATAAAAAAAAGGTAAAAGATTTACACATTGAAATTTGAAACTGAATGCAAGAACCCCTCTCGAGACTCCTATTACTGTAGCAACCCTCCTGTAAAATGTCTTATATACCTCTCATATTTCAATACTTGCCAGTAACACCCCCTTCATGGCCCCAAATTTCATACGTGTGGTGAAGGGAACCCTCCCCCTAAAAGAAAATAGAAAAATAGAAAAATCAGAAAACCAAAATATAATATTCCAGATTTATCATTTACATATAGAAGAAGAGTAAACAAAGTTAGACCTAGATTAAAAATAATAATAATAATAAACCTAGATAATTTAACAATCGCACAAGAGGTGTGATGCTATAAATGAAGCTTAGATTATATTGCTGTCAATGGTTGTGATTTCTAGCATCAATGCTTCTGTAGGCTATATAAATGCATGGAAGTTGATAGCCTTGTTGTGAAGTTCTGAAGCTAATGCACTATTGGCAACACCCAAAACCTTTGAGAAATCTATATATATATATATATATATATCGCTAGAGTTCTAAAATTTTATTGAAATATAAACTGAAAATTAATACTGAAATACAGAAGTTTGTCATTCAAAAAGGATTAAGAAAAGAAAAAGAAAACAAAATATAATTAAGTTTCCCTCCCTAGTAGGTTCTTGGAAATTTTGAGTATTAAGAAAAGAAGAAAAGTAAACTTTTAGAAATGGAACAGTGCAAGAAGGTTCTTACTTTTAGTTTTCTTCAATTTGTCGTTCATTTTCCTTGAGGATTCCTATCTATAGAGTAAAATAGAAAATTATTATGGGGAGATTTATTTCTGGGGGACTATGAAAATTTTGAGAAGTTTCCTTTTTCTTTCTATTTGATTGATGACTAGAAAATGATTATTAATTTGGTTCAATGTTGGTGAAGTAAGAAAAGGGGGGAAGAGGAAGAAGGGGAATTGTGTAAAAGAAGAGGAGGTGGTAATTCTAATTTGACTTTGACAATTGAAAGTAAAGTATTATCTCCCTACGTCAAAGAAAATTTTGAATTTCACAAGATTATCTTCTTTCTGGCTTTCCGATTCTATCTCTTGTGAAGGGACTTTTCCAACCTGCAAACCATGCAAGTGAAGAAAAGCTATGCCTACTATGAAATCGATACACCTGCTCTACTATGCAAATATTTAATATTTTTAATATAAAAAATAATTTTACTGAAAATTCCCATTGACTATGTGAGCCATCTATGTCCTCCCCATTCTTTCTTTGATCCCCTTCATTTCTCATGTTTCTTCTTAGGTCAATATTGAATTTGAGCCAGTCATTTCCCAATTTTTTCGAAAGTATCAAATCAAATCAATTCATAATGAATAATAAGATTTTTCTTAATATTCAAATTTTTTATTATTGAAGAAAAAATCCAAGCAATTGAGTGTTCATAATTTTGTCCAAATCTAATGTCCAAAAGACCTTCTCTTTTACGTTAATCAATAGAAAACTTTGACCATACAAGACCACAAGAAAAATTATCATAATTGTGGATTTTTTTCTTTTGAGAATTCTAGTGAATCTAAAATACAGATTTTTTGGTAATTGATCAAACACAGATTTCTGTGGTCTATATAGAGCACATACGTAGGGCTATATCAATATGGTGTATTTCCACTTTGGGTTGGTTAAAGAATGAGAAAAAAAGTGATCTGTCTCTCTCTAACAACTATCTAATTCCTTTTTTTTTTTTAGGGATTAGATTAAGAAATAAAAGTAGAAAAACAAATAAAAAAATTAACATCTAGGCATTCCCAGATGGATACAACCAATAAAACGAAAAGGGGACTCCCACCTTTGGCATTGCCATCAGCAAACAACCCTGATCATTATCTAAAAAGTCGGAATCTTGCTTTTGTCATAGCATCAGCTGTGAGCTCCTCCTTAATATGCTGCCATTCTAATTCTTAGTATCCCATAATGAGGATAAAGTTCCATTTCATGGACATAACACACATATGAACCACCAAAATATAGAAGTTCTTTGTGTTTAGCTTGTTCTACCTCATCGATTCTTCAATCTTTTTTAATGCCCTCAAAAAAATAAATAAATAAATAATTTATGAAAATCAGATAGAAGAGAAAAAAGTTCAGACAGTAAAATAAGCTGTGTCTAGAAAGAGAAGCCAATTCACAAAAGAAAAACAGAACCAGGAACCATTTTGAAGATAAGCCTTAAGACAAGATTCCAAAAATACCTAAAATCTAAAAAAGATGAGAGATGGGTCATGAACGGCTTATAGAAGAGATCAACTATAAAACCCAAAGTTGCCCTTAGAAGAAAAATATGGCCAAAGATGACACTCAAGGAGAAAAATGCCTTTGATTGGCTCATCCACCCTTGGACACTTCTTCCTTGAACACATTAAGACAAACCATGCCTCCCCACTATGCTCCTTTTACCTTGGACTCTACAAAGATTAGCAATGAAAAGTATGAGAAAATGAAGCTGAGAAAGAAAATCACTATCAAACTAATATCAAGGTTCCAATGATATAATTGGCAAGCCTATTGAAAGAAGATAAAAGGACCACTCTACTAAGATTAAAGCATCTAACTTTCACTTCATAAGAGATCTGGCTCCAAATGAGGTTAAAAGATCTAGCTTGTTCTCTCAAACCAAATATGATTGGCAGCCGTCGCAAAGGCACACCTATCCATATAAGTAGTGCCCCTTGAATATATTTTCAACCCATTCAAGCTTCCTTGGTCATTGCCTAATTCTTCTACCAAAATAATAAATATGGGATACGGCAATTTTCTAGACTTTCTTGGGAAATGAGCATTCAAAATAAAGATGATTCATAGATTCCGAAGAAGCCCAACAAAGCACGCAGGAAAAAGGAATTCATGATACCTCTATCCATTAAGAATGATTGAGTAGGAAGGGTCTTGAACCGGACTCGGATTGTTTCCGTGAAGTCAATCTCATTGCAGATTTTCTTGCGAAAGAGCTGCTTGCAGTAGTTTGTCGATCATCAACCCATCTCTTCCAAGTTCAGTTCAGGACAAGGTTAGAGTGGACGCTGAAGATAGAGCAAGATTTCGATTCTAGTGTGGAGTAGTTGAGATCTCCTTCCTTGCTGATGGCCATGCTGTACTATCTTCGCTCCCATGATTCGGCTACTTAGTTCTTCCATAGTATTTCTTTCTAAGTGTAGAAATCCTTTTTAATTTTCCTTTTGTGATGCAGGGTCTATGTTGCTTGTTTTTTTAGGGGCTGCTCTTCCTTCCTTAGGCTTGTCTAATAGGGGGAATGGTCACCTTATCTTGTTTTTTCTTTTTACTTTTTTCTAATATAACTTCTTTTACCTATCAAAAAAAAAAAAAAAAATGCTTCTCTAGTTCACTTTAGAGGTTTTGGAATGAATAAGATCATGTATTGAATTGAAAGTTAAATGAACATCCTTAAACAAAATTATGTTACATGTGAAGTCTAATTTTTTTTTTTTTTGAAGGTGTGAATAGCAATACAAATACACCAAAAATAAGGCATATAGCCGAGTACAATGAAGTCGGATAAACTCAGTAGGATTTGAATTGGATAATTGAGTGGGTTTGTTTTGTTTTTTTTTTTGATTTTCTTTTTTTTGTTTTTTTGTTTTTTTTTTTGTTTTTTTGTCTTTTTTTTGTTTTTTTTGTTTTTGTTTTTTGTTTTTTTTTTTTGGTGTGTGTGCATAGCAATTATACTCAACAAAGCACAAAGAAAACAAGACACCCGAAAAACAGAGAAGAGGGAAGGGGGGTGGGGTGGAAAAAGTGTTGTTTAATTGGGCAAGCCACTAGGGGGAATTACATTCAAGAAGGAGACAGGAATTCTCCAACTAGCCACAATATGTTGATTTCTATTATTGTCGGAAACAACTTGGATGATTGAGCCAAGCCTCTCCTTGATCTCAAAACCAATACCATCTCAAGTCTATCAAAAGTTCCTAGACTTATCATTTCATATTCAAAGGTTCCTCTCGTATCACACATTGTGAACTGATGCACTAAACAACATCTTTCCAGTCTAATCACAATAAAACTTCCCAATTAGTTTCAGGCGTAGCTAATCATTAGACTAAGTTGGCTTTGCAAATTTTTCTTCTGGATGAATTAAAATATATCAAATCAAAAGAAAAAGAACAAAAGAACAAATCATAACGGCAAATTGAATTGCAAAGACAAAACTAAATTCAATGAGTCATAATTAACAACCTTCAAAAAAAAAAAAAAAATCTCTTGGCGTGAGTGCAATATTTTCTTCACATGGATTTTCTAATATTTTTCATCTCTTTCTCTGATCATATGGGTCCCATATAAATGATACCATTCTCCACACCACTATTGATGTGGCATGTAGATTCCTCCTCATGTTAATATTGTGGAAACCCTCTCCCAAAAACAAATATTTATTTCATTATGTTTTGAGTTAAGTGAGGACTTTCATTAGCTTGATATGTTTTCTCCTTGGTTCATGGGTGTTTTCCTAGTGTAGTTTCTTCAGATAATGTCCTGGTTCACACTCACAACCCCACTCCCTCCAAAAAAAAAAAAAAAAAAGAGGTTTTGTTTCTTCAATTATCTTTTCTGAATACAATCTTATTAAATAAAAAAAAAAAAAAAGTGATGAAGAAAGATTCAAAATTAAGTACATTCTTGTCCTCTATGTGATGGAAAGTATTGACATACTTGACAGCAAAGTAGAAGGAATCAAATTTCTTATAAATATCTAAGGATTAGTTGAGTTTTTCTTTTTCTTCTTCTTTTTTTTATTTTTTTCTTTATTATTTTTATGTATCAACTTTATTGTTGATCCATACCCCTCATGTATTATACCTCATCCCACATCCCATTGATGCCCCCACTAGTTATCGCATGTGGCAGTGTGCCTATCCCTCTCCCTAATTGATTTTTTTTTCTTTTTTAAAGGGTGAATGGAGGAACAATAGAAAACCGATATTCCTAATTGATTTTGCAACCACTCTTTCTTTTATTCCAAGCACTTGGATACCAACCATTTTAAATTTCAACCTTTGAAATACAAAGTACGTCAAGCTTCTTTAGCTATTGCATATGCTTACAAAAATGATTTCCTAACTCGTGCATTCTGAAAACAATCAAAAGCACCACTGTATTTTGAGGAATATATATATATATATATATATCTCACAGTGTGTGTTGATGTCACTGAAGTTCATTTTGGAGTATTCTGGATAAGAATTAGTTAAGTTGATTTGATGTTAGTGATGTCTTTTTTTATTATTCTAAAAAACAAATTGCAGATAGTTGCTTTAAAAAAAAAACAAAAAAAACAAACAAACAAAACAAAAAAAAAAAACACAAAAAAAAACCAAAAAAACAAAAACCAATCCTACTAAGAGTTGACATTTTTTCCTTTTTTTAATCTCAATCCTTAAACACACTTGGCGGCAGACCATATTATTCATTAATGTTAACCCTCTCTCTCTCTCTCTCCGTGTGTGTCTGTGTCAACCTGACGTTATGAGAAAGAAAGCTAACAAGGAGGAGTACTAGGGCAGTGCATGTGAAGGGGTTATCACTTTTACAGTTCTGGTTTGAGATGAAGGTAGGGTTTCTGAATATTGGGTTTCTTCATGCTTACAAGCAGACCTTTTTCAGTGATTAGTCATAGAGAAGTTCCTTTTTTTCTTTCTTTCTCTTTTTCAAAATTTCTTTCAGACCACCTTATTTTGTGGGTTCTCTTAACAAAGTCGGTAGTGCTTTCTCCGTACTCCACTACCCTCGAAGATGAAATAAGCTCTCTCTCTCTCTCTCTCTCTCTCTGATTTGTCTGCTCTGAGCTGAGTCTTTCACGTTTCATAAAATACAAGTGAAGCATATTTAATGAGGCACACACGAAGAGAGAGAGAGAGAGATTCGACCCTTTGTGCAAGAAAACCTAAAGCTCAGCAGTCAAACATACAGTTGACAGTTCCACTATCTCCAGAGCACATCCAACATTTTCTTTTGATAGATAACAACCTATATGGATAGGATTCAGAGGCAATACTGAGTACAAAGATTGAAAGAAATACTAATACCTATCTTGGATGGATGTGTGGTTTGACAACTTTTATGAATGCCACTATAAGCTAGGCCATCGATATAGTTGTTGGTAGTGTTTGAATGAATGTCAACTGAAGCAATAACCTTTCTTTGTTTTCCATGGACATGGGTGTTCTCTTACCTAAAGCATTAAGAAATTTCTTCAATTTCTTGCTACTACCTCTGATCACTATCATGGATTTCTCTCAGAGGCCCCATACTCCTAAAATATATAGAAAAGAGAGCCTGGTCTAATGGGGACTAGGATATATGCGCCATCAACAGACCCATGAAACATAAATGGAGAAAGGATAAGAAGCTCTGCTAAAAGTTTGTAGTCCTTGTCATAGAAATTTTTACTATAGAGGATAAGTTTGGAGTACTTCACCTTATCTTTTTGAAGAAGATAAGGAGAAGTACTACCACTGCCTTTGGTGCAAGGTTCTGATTGTGGTGAGAGGCTGGAGGCTGGAGGCTGGAGGCTGGCTGTAATAATAACAGAATATATAGGAGCATATATAGGGATTTCTTCTGAGCCGATAAATTACGTTCTTAAAAAGTGATTCTTTGTAGCTAACTAATCCGATCAAAACAAGAAGTATATGTCATCAGGTTTCTTGTTTGGCACCCACCCTACCCATCGAACCTCTCTTCATAAAGTACATGTAAGATTTAATATCTTTGTTGACACAATCTTAGAAACTTGGATTGCAAACTCTCCAAGGATCACAATAAATGGACAAGAACTCCAAAAAAAGAATCATAGGTTGTAGCTCTAAAAGGCTCCGGGTAGAAACTCTTCAAGGCAATGGATGAAGTAACTAGATCTCATTATAGATTTTGCTAGTGCTTTGCTTGGATCCCTACTGATGACAATGTCAAAGATGAGGGCCCTAGTTCACAGTCGGGTTTTTGTTTAGTTGTTTTTCCTTTTTGTCTTTGATTCTTAATAAAAATTTTATTATCAATTTTATCCATAGGCCAGCTTGCTTGTTTCCTCTTTAAAAAAATAAATAAATAAAGAATCAGAGGTTGTAGCATTTCAAGGCTACAGGTAGAAACTCTTTAAGTAGCACTTCAAGGCTATGGGTAGAAACTCTTTAAGGCCATGGATGAAGTAACTAGACTTCATTATAGACCCATTATTGTGTTACTTGGGTCCTACTGATGGCAATGTCGAAGGTGAGGACCTTAATTCACAATCAGGTTTTTGTTTAGTTGTTTTTCCTTTTTGTCTTTGATTCTTAATAAAAATTTCTGCTAGCAAAAAAAAAAAAAAGTCAGGGGAGTGGGGGTTGGGGGTTCATAGGAGGACAACTAGTGATTGTTTAGTGGTTAGACATATGCCTCTAACACGCCTTGATTTGTTCTGACCGCCTCAAAGATTGGATGAGATCATTGACTATCAATTACCTCAATACAATTTGAGCCTACATCATTAGTATAGTAGTTCTCTTCAAATTTTAGGTAGGTTTAAGAACATACAACGTAATATTATCAATTTTATCCATAGGCCAGCTTGATTGTTTCCTTTTAAAATATTTCATGCAAATGATATTTTACATAAAATATTTCTTCCATTTAATTTTTTCCTATTTCTTCAATTCTTTTTTTTTTTTTAATCTAGTGTTAAAATAAATAATAAAAACCCTATTTTACAAGAAAATTTTCCACCATCACACGATGGAATGGAAGATCTCTCACTGATATTGCCAAGTTGACTGCAAAATCAGACATTTCTACTCCTATTCAACATTGGCCAGCCTTAGTCAAAATGAATTTAGAAATGGATGCTTTTTTTGAAGCATCGATCCACGCTATCACTTCATATAATTTTTTTTCTATTTCCTTGCTCTATAATTAGAGCCCTTAGGTCTGCTCCCCTGCTGATGGCAATGCCAAAGGTGGGTTAACTCTCTTGGGTCTCTAATCTTTTGTTGGTGTTTTCTTTGTCTTTTTCTCAAATTTTTTTTCATTTTATTACAATTGATTTCCAGCAATAAAAAAAGGAAAAAATCCACCTTTTTTCATGAAAACAAATGAAACCATAAAATGAACAAAAGATTGTTTTTTTGTGAGTAAATAATATTCAGCTAAACCCAGAAATGTCCCCCCTCCAAATGGAGAAAAGAAAAGAAAAAATAAAATGAGAAGATACACGGGGGAGAGCTCAATAAAAAATCAACAGCCTATCCCCACATTTGGATCAAGATGAAAGAGAAAACCAAGGAAAATACAAGAACAAAGTCAGCCCAAAACACTTAGATCGACCCGAAAGAACCAAGCTGATTGAGAGAACTGGTCAAAAGACCACACCCCTACTAATCCCTTACCGGATTACAACTTCTACTTCTTCTTTAACATAAGAAATAGACAGCACAAAACAATAAGCCACTTAGGGCCTATTCCCAATAAATCATGTAATGCAGATTAATGAAAAAATAGCAACCCATGCAATATTCGAGAAGAAACTTTGATCTGGTGAAACATGAAACCTTTCAATTCTAGCATGTAAAAGAAGGTATATATTACTAAAAAAGGTTAAACCAAGGGAGCAATTACCAAATCTATGTAGGAGCATTAAAGTTGACGTGTACAATATATCACATAGTAAAACCCCTCCAAGTTGTTATTGTCAGCATGTGCTGAAACAGTAATAAGCTCTGGTATTATTTTTCTCAAGAGGCACAACTAGGAATGAAATAGCCTCTAAGTTCTTCATGATTAAATTACTTTCCCATGTCCCTAGGTTCTCACAAATTCTAGATATACCTAAAATTTTAAGAGGAAAGAGGGTAATGGAAAGTTTATTTCAAAGTGGACTAAGATCATGACAAAAGTGAAATGGTGCCTAGGCGAGAGAGAGAGAGAGAGAGAGAGTCCTATTATTTTTTTCTCTTAGTTGGGGGTTGAGAAGGTACATGGGAGGAGATATTAGAATTGACATTACCAATCCAGCCAACAGAACCCCACCACCCTCAGCATGAATCCATGGACTATAAGGTACTACTCACATGAGGCACCTCAGAAAATGGGATAAACAGGGTAATCCTTCCTTGAAATTAAGAGGGAAAATCCAAGAAAGTCTTAATCTATGGATATTGGAGCTAGAAAAGGTATTTTTATTGAAGGAAA
Organism: Macadamia integrifolia; assembly: GCF_013358625.1. Classification (NCBI taxonomy): domain Eukaryota; kingdom Viridiplantae; phylum Streptophyta; class Magnoliopsida; order Proteales; family Proteaceae; genus Macadamia; species Macadamia integrifolia. The sequence goes on from NW_024868256.1 coordinate 494,585, forward strand.
ACAAAAATATTAAGAATTAAATAATTCCACTAATTACTTGAGATGAAGAAGTACAAATATAATGAGTATGATAGCTAAAAATTTTTAATTTATAATAATTATCATTAATTAAAGTAGTACAAAAACAAAACCTATGACTTGAATGTTAGACAGTGTGTCTAGTACCCCACCATGCACCATAAGACCAGAAGACAACTACATGCCGACTAGCTGTGTAGTACTATCTTTAAACTAGGCTCCAGCAAACCTCATCAGCTATAAAAGCAATGTAAGGTGCCTGAGGGGAAGTTAAAAAAAAGGTAGCCAGTTACGGTGCAATTCATCTCTCTCTTGATCCCTTGTTGGAGAAGCACATATTCTTTTTCCTTGTTACAGAATCTCCACAGAAACAGTATCAAAGGACAAAAGTTTTCAGTTCAAATCCCTCCACAAAAATTAATTCCCTTCCTTCTATAAACTTTGTAGGACATGTACTTAACAATGAAGAATTAGAATATGAGTTTGAAATTAGAATCAATACCAATGTGATGAAAATTTCTATAGATCATAATGTACGTAATTTTACCCTATTTTGATTGAAGCTATTTTCAAACTCCAACCCATGATCACAAGGTCACAATAGAACAATCTTACCATTATGTTAAGATACACCCTCTAAATATAATTGTTCAAACAAATGATGAGCTAGAAAATTTTTTATTGGGTTTTGAATAATGAAGAAACATGAAATCCATGAGATAGATTTTGTTCAGGTTGTTTTGTCTGGGTTCATTTGGGTCTTTGTGGAATTGAATGAGAAGGAACACTAAACTCTAAACAAAGAGGGAAGAAGTCATGAAAGCTGCAACCCAGTTACCCAGTTTTCCAGAAAACCTGAAAGATCTCCTCTCTATTTTCTAAACCTAAACTTCAGTTACTACTGTGCTTTTCAGGTCTCAACTCTCAACTACATGAAGAACCATCTTCTTCTTGATCTCCTCTCAACAGTTAATTATGGGTTTGTAATGAACAAAAATAAATGCACTGAGGCCAATTACTTCACCAATGTACTATGCGAAATTAATTAATAAATTAAAAATAATTGGAGAAGAAGACGGAAAAGAAAATTAATTGTTTGTGTCGTGACATGGAATCATAGGCAGGTGAACTCATTACATGGACAAATTACATAAATTAAAAGTTAATAAGACACCAAAAGAAACAGACAACCGAGGTAGCCAAGGAAAAGAAAGGAACTTCACTTTTCTGCTTCTTAAAATAAAATAGAGAATAGTGGAGAGACAGAGAGAGAGAGAGAGAACATAATAAGGAGACGAAAAGAAAAAGTGAAGGAGTTGGAGGTTGCTGTCAGCTGGAAAGGAAAGTCTGAATCAGTCATCATCACCTTTGTCGTCTCCATCCATCACAGTTAGGTGAACTAGTGAGTTCTTTCAAATTCATGACTTCAATATGCAAATGGACTGAAGGGGAGAACCACCATAGGCCCATGGCAATTGTCACCACTACCACCACCACCACCGTTTAGACTTCCACTAATTGATCTATTTTTATTCATTTCCAATAAAATCATATCACTTAATCAAATGTAGCCTTCTCCATAGCTTCATAACTAAGCTACTAAGGCTATTTAGGATCTAGAGGGAGGAGGATAAGGATGGACCATCAATAAAATTACCATCAAATATCGATTCTTAATCCCACAATTGGATGGCATGCAAGACATATTGTTTGGATCGCATGCGTTTTTTAAGATTAATCTAAGAAGTGGTTATCATTATATTAGAATCCAATCGGAAAATGAATGGAAATCTGTCTTTAAGATGAGGAATGGGTTATATTAATTCTTGGTGATGTCATTTGGTCTATCAAATGTTTTTAGTACTTTCATAAGAATGCATGAATCAAGTGTTTCGGCCATTTATTGACAAAGTTATATTTGTTTATTACGACGATATTTTAACTGTTAACGTGAATGAGAATGAACACATGAATCATGTACAATGTGTACTGAAAGTCTTGTAACGGAAGAAATTTTACAACAATTTTTTGAAGCACTCGCAACTTACTAAACAAGCGACAGATGTTGCCCCTACTCGAGTAAGGGGCACACCAGAACAAAGCGAGCCTTGGGGTACTCTCAATAAAATACTCTTACCAATGGGATAAAAAAAAAACAAAATAGGAATCAATATACAAAGACTCCTATGTTGGAACCCTAACATTCTGATCTCTCAAAGATCATATGATGACCATACCCAAGTCACCCTCTTTATTATAGTGGATTTTCAGTTAAGAAATATTTCACCATGTACTAGAATAATGCTTTAAATTTTTATTAAGAATTTTATATTTTATGATATAGAAATTAATAAATACAATCACATTAACTCTCACTAGTACCTCTCTAGCAGCGCACTGAAGAGTAACCGATTCTTTATCCCCCTATTTTATGAGTTCTTAATGCCCACAATCCTATGTTGCAAAGCATATTTAAATAAGTATTATGAGTAACTTATGAAATCATTTATGTCTGGTTGGCAAAGTTCATTGTACAGTTAGCTGTGAATTTGATTTTTATACATATACATTGGTAAAAAAAATAAATAATCCATAGTTACTCCAAAAATGATTCTTGATTTATCAATGGTTGAAATTGCAATATTTTCCCTCAATGGTATCAAATCAAAGGGCCATATTTCGTATGCAAACCTGAATCATATGAATCATGCATCATCTTAAAACTTGATGAGTTGACTCATAACTCAAACAAATCAACTTGACACATTCTAATTTAGAGTTAAATCCATGACTTCACTCTCTAGTTCTCTTAGTTTGAATTGGTGGTGAGTTAAATTGCCTGACTTGATCCGACTCATTGACATTGGGATTGACTCAAACACTATGACCACGAAATAACATGTGGACTATATTGCCACTGTGCCTTCTATAGACGTGGAGACTATCATTTATCTTCTTAATTAATTTTCTAGATGAGCATTGTAAATTTATTAAAGATGATTTAAACAGATGTATATATTACCGAATGCAATTTTTTCTTTTTTAATGAAAGTCTAACTTATTAAAAAAAAAAATCCACTTTATGATGACTATTATATATATGTTATATAGAAGAGTATTTTCATTTGTGTTCTAAATTCTTAAATATATATAAATATTATGTTATTAATATTTAAGTGGTCATAACCAATCGAATATTAGGTTTTAAAATGCTGGAATCAATTGATATATTTTGGAAATTCCTTCAAGTGAACTAAAATTACAACATTCAACCAGAACTTGAGTCGTTTAGTCTTGCTAAAATTTAAACACCAAAATTGAAAATGAAAGACCTAGAAATTGCATAATAAATTGTGATCTTCATTTCAATTCATTAAACTCATGTTCGATATTGCAGCTTTTTAGGGTCTGAAGGGTTACATGCCAGAGTGTGTTATCATGTTGTGATCAACCACCCAAAAAAAAAAATTCATGAAGTGATCCATAATGATGCAGTTCTACCAAGTCTTAAAATATCTAGATATATATAATGAAGTCCGTAGGGTCATTTTTTGGACATTAAATTAAGAAGAAAGAAATTTATTCATCGTCAATGTGTAATGCATATGACAAGAATTGAACACATTTCCTAGAGTCATGGATTAAAATTAGGCCACACCATCGCACACATGACCGATAATGCCCTCTTAGTCAAAGAGTCAACAATGTTGTTAATCACCCTTGAGATAAACACAATGTTTCGTGATACAGAAGGCTCATACATGCACATGATGTCCTTCAAGAACCACTCTGTGAGAGAGAGAGAGAAGATATGATTCCATTTTGAAGATACGAGATCAGCATATCAGCATACCCTACCATTTGGGCCGGATATTATCCAAATCCACCTGGCCTGTTTTTGTCAGATAAATTGTTTATGATACTATATCCAATTTGTTTAGAGCATATAAAACAGTAAAATCTATCTGATTCGACTCTTAGATAATACATTTAAATTACTACAAAGAGAGGTGTGCGGAAGAGAGTGTGTAATCCTTTTTCTTTAGTTAGTCAAACTGTTCACATTTTTCCTGTAGATTTAGCTAGACACTTTGTCATCAAACCACGTCGTAAATGCTCTATGTTGTGATCATGCGTGATTGTTCTTCCTTCCGTTTATTATGTTTTCTGGATTGTAAATAGATTTTAGTTTCCCAATATACATGAGAGGAAATGCCTATAAATAAGAGGATATATTAAATCCTGATCTCAAATTTGACATAGGACCAATCGACATCATTAATTTCCTAAATATCAAATGGTCATTATACTTCCCATGTATGTTCATGCATCCATATATCCCATGGTAGTCCTTGATTTTTGCAATAACTTTTTATGCCAATTCAGATTGAATTGATGCTTGACATACGAGTACAAGACCTTAATCAACCTGTATAGATTTTTTTTTTTTTTTTTTTTTGGGGGGGTGGTGGGGTTGGGTGTGGGGAGAAGACCTGTGCATAAAATTTCAGCCACACTCAAATTATCATGTACCAGTTATTACAAAGCATGCAGATCTACTTCCAGATGAGGGTGTGCCCTCTCACTTCATCTTAGTATATATGAGAGACGAGACTGATCAAGTACTCAACTAGAGGAATAAGAACCTTCATTTCAGTGGAGTATGGAATTAAAACAAACAAAATATACTTCATCAAGACTTGGACCTCAATGTAGTTAATGGGTTGATCGATCCTAGTACCCACAACACAAAAAATTCAGAAAGAAACATAAAAATAATGATTCACCTAGGAGGTTGTAGTCTGATACGAGGAGTCAGACCCTGAGTAGAAGAACTCTGAACTTCAGAAATCGACTTATAAGGTGCAGTACTCAACCCCATAACTTAACTTACAAAGTAAATGAACCCAAGACCATATTAACCCGCATCAATTTTTTTTTTTAGAAATCAATGTGGGATCAATACCCATATGACTGATATGAAATCCTAACAGGTTTAAGATTTTGGATTTGATTGGGATTTGAAATTAAAATTTATCATCAAAATAGTCAAAAAGATATTCAAATAATTTATTGAAATGGTCGGAATATTCAATATACTAGAGAAATAACATAAATAGCACCGAAATATGACCATTGTAAACATGCCCCACCAAATGTTGAAACCAAAATAAGTCACCGAAATTCTAATATTTCGATCAAAATTTCAAACCATGGTCAGACTCTGACTCATTGTAGACAACGAGTTTATCCCTAGTGCTGAACCGGAAAAAAAAATAAAAACTGGTCTGGCCGAATTCCTTATTGTTTGTGAATTTTAATTTTATAGACCAATCAATTACTAAAATTTAGAATCATTACGATCTTATATATGCATGCTGAAATCGGAGGGGGAAAAGAAAATCAAAACTGAATTAAACCATTCCATTTGACACCCTTGTAAGCAAAGGTTTTAAAATTCGAGATCGATCTCGGCCACCCGGTCGAACCGTTTGAAACGAATTCAGGATTAATCCACATCTCATTTTCCCATGTCTATTATTTGCACCCACAGGCCTGGTCTATATTATTGTCATTCCCTCTGAGGCTCTGACCCTAGGGAATTCAGTGCTATCAGAGAGACATGTGTGAGCTAAGGCAGAGATCCTCTGAAGTCTGAAATCTGAACAGCTAAAGTTTCTCTTTTCTCAATTCCCATGATGCTCTCTGCACATCTAATGATCCACAACCACACAACAAAAGAAGAAAAGGTTACTGTCCTTGATGATAATTAGATTCCTAGACATCCTAAATCTTTTGTTTCTTCCCTTCTTTTTTTTTTTTTGCGTCCTTATTGAGCAGTAGTGGTTTGGTCCAGATCACTATGGGTGAGCTTGGTCAAAAAATTGGTTCATAAAAAACCAAATTCTACCAAAATCACATGCAAACTAGGAATATTTGTTTTGATGGATTTAGAAGGGTTGGAGCCATTGTGGTGCAATGGTAAAAAGCTTGAACTAGAAACGTGGGATGTATGATCAAATTTCAGGGCAGCTAATATTCCATACAAAATTTCTGAAAAGGTAGGATCAACCACAGACCTAAGAGAGTGGTATACTTGCTACTGAAATTTCAAATTCATATATGGAGTTTAAATTTAATTAATTTACATGATTCTATGGGTGGTGGTTGTCCTCTTAAGTTTTAATTTAAAAGTTAGCTATGGATAGAATCAGGCATTTTGTTCATATAGTCATTAGACATTACACTGTATGTTCTCAGAAATGTTGATTCCGAGACACAAATATGAATGTGACTACATGTGTAGATTGAATTAGATCACATTAAAATTTTTTAATAGACTACTATCAATTGTTTGAGGATTAAAATTCTCATTAATAGCTTGTGATAAATCCCTAAAACTTGAAGAGTTTCTTATGCAGTTAGAATATTAAACATCATGGATTTTGGAGGACCAATAATTGATGTTTTCTTGATTATATATCGATGCATTAAATTCATGATGTTTGATCATGAACAAAAAAAAAATGATCAATTAGAAAATCTAGTTCCCTCTAGAAGAATATCAAAGAGAATAACTATATAAACATGAATGGCCAAATAAATCTTGATCTGATGGCACATTTAATAAATTATTTACAAAATATTTTTATAAAATTAATTAATATTAAATATTCATTTTAGTAATATTTTTGTATCCAATCAAACGGTTTAGATTCTCTGTACATAGAATTACAATAAATTAGGGTGGTGACAATAGTTATTTTCATACGCTAAGGTTTTTTACGTGAGATTGTTAAATAGATGGACCTAAGCATAATTAACAACCAATTAAGAGATATTCAAATTATATTTACAGAAAATTGTATTCTATGGGGCGCGTGGCCCTACACCTAAACACATGGGTTAGCAAAATGACTGACTTACCCTCTATAAAATGCAAAATTACTCATCTATTTATACTTCTTCATGCGCTCTCATTGATCCTCGTACATACGCAAGGGCCACACTCCCCTAGAAAAGACATTTCCGTTATATTTACCTTAAACACATATAATAGTAAATATAGAGATCACAATGGGATCCTATCGCTTTCCTATTGAGTTCATTTAATAATTTAAAAAGAATGAAAGTCGTGCCACTAGAGGATTCTTATGTATAGTTAGAGAACAAGAGAGTGCATTTAATAAGGCAAACTACTTGACTAAGGTTTCAAAAAGAGGAATCGGAAATTGAATCGGTCAGTGTTCATTCTTACAACCGTCTCTCTCTCTCTCTCTCTCTCTCTCTCTCTCTCTCTCTCTTTTGCCTTCTATTTTATTTAAAGGGAGTCTTCTTGACTCATGAATATGTCATCCCAGAAATGTGTTCTACCTCAACCCAAAGGTGCTCTTCTGATCATGTGCAATCATAGTCTTGCGTTTAGTATCTTTTACACGAGGTCAGCTTAACTATAGGGTATCTCTCATCCTGATGGGTGAGTCCTTTCCCAATGGAAGCCTCTTCTCAGAGGATGTTTCTCCCAAAAGTAAGCTCCTCTTACCAGAGAGAGAGAGAGAGAGAGACTCAGACAGAGTTCCTGAGCCACGTCCTATGACCAGAGCCTATCCAATATTCTTGAGTCCTTAACCCAAACCCTCCTAGACTTCAAAGTTTGTTCTTCCAAATTTTTTTTGTTTGGGTAAAATTTCATTCATCTCTTTGAGACTATATAATTGGCTATTCAATTCAATGGTCCCCGGAATGTATACTCGGTCCAAAAAAAAAAAAAGTCGTAATCTATGGGATACAAGTCTTAAATTCTGTAGGTTTTCTTTGTAATGAACTAAATTATAATTTTTAAAAGTGGAGGTCTAAAGGGGTGGGTGAAAATAAATATTTAAGGTGGTAGTGTGGTCTGCTAAGATTTATTTAATATTAGCGTAAAAGTATTTGTTAGATACATCTTGTGGCTTTTGTTTGAAGAGGGTTTTAGTAGTTTGAAATTAAGAATTCTAGTAGAGTTTTCAAAGTTGGTCTACTTATTTTAAAAGTTAAAAGGTTTTGTGCATTGCCATGCATGATGCACGGTTGCACACAACTTTTGTGCATGACATGGGTACGAAATCCCTCCCTTTTAATTAGAAATTATATGTGAAAAAAAAAAAAACAATATATATATAGCTTTAAATGCATGCAATCATACATCCTTATTAATCGAATATAGGATTTGGATTTGAATTGTATAGCTAAGAAGGCTTCTGCTTTTGTAGATATAGAACCCTAAAACGAGTTAAAAACGAATGAAACTCGCAAACAATAATCACACCAAAAAAACTTCTTTGTATAGAAAATCCTATACAAAAATTTTACCAAAATACCCATAAAAAAATCAACCCACACATCATTACCCCCAAGACTTCTTTTTTCCTTTCCCTTTCTTTTGACAAATAAATCAACAAGCTTCTCAATCCCTGATCGTTTAAAAAATAGCCCAGACATGGGCTTGTGTCACAGGCAATTAAGAATGATAAAGATACAAATCTGAAGATCGGTTTCTGTCACTGTCAATTTGTTCGAGGGCAATACTAGGATTAGTTGAAAAATCAAAGGATTTTCCTCGAACCAAAACAATTGGATTAAGGTCTCTGGAGTTGTGTTTCGAAGTTCTACATTGTGCTTCACTAAAGGGAAACAGATCAATCCATAAAAGATGAAAAAGGTCTCCAGTAGATAATAGACAAAGCTTTCTTGACATCAAAATCTTCACTGGGAACTGGTAATTTTTGGACAAGGATACCAAGTGAATACATACCTGCTTGGATAATGGAGAATCTTGTTGGGTTGTTGCCTCCTCAGGAAGTCAACAAAGGCTGCATATGGTGAACATGGCGGCTGTTAAGTAAGATTAAAATGTAATTTTCTTTTTTTTCCTGACAGATTTCTCTTTTAAATTCAAATCGAGATGGGCTTGATATATAGGTGGTTTCACAACTTTCACCAAAGAGGGTGGTGGACAGCACATCTGGTTGTGTGTGTATGCGTGTGTGTGTGTGTGTGTGTGTGTGTGTGAGAGAGAGAGAGAGAGAGAGGGTATTGAATGTCTCTCTTCCTAGTTTCACTATATATAAGGGTGAGGAGGCAAGGGGGAGAATGATGAAGTACTGAGTACAAGGGTGAAATATCCTCTTGTATTGATGCTGCAAGTGTGAGGGGAGAGAGAGCCACATAGAGGTGTTCTATAAGAGAAATGTACAAATGTGAGAGAAGCATAGAGAGTGATAAGCTACACTCAGTAGCAGTGTGGTGGTGTTTTCTTTACCAAGAGAAAGAAAGATACTACAATTCTTCATGATTGTTAACCTATAATACCATCTAAAGTTGTCACCCAAAAGGGATATTGCCCTTCATGTTTGTAACCCTCTAGTACTAGCTTTTTTTTGCTAAGAGTCAGCAAGTGAATTTTATTAATTAGGAGAAAGTATGTATAATACAAAGAATGTAGTGTAACCTTGAACCTCTATTCCACCTTCGGCATTGCCATCAGTAGAAAAGAAATCCAATAAAAAAAAAACTAAAAAAACTGAGTTTTAGATTTGAAATACTATTCCACCTTCGGCATTGCCATTAGCAGAGTAGTAATTCAATCTAAAACTTGCGCTATCATGAAAACCTATATCTCGGTCTCAGTTGGGCATCCCATGTTATATCATCCAAAATGAAAGAGGAGGAAGAATCTCATGATGATGTTGTTTGTGTAAGAGCTGCTTTCTTAGCTAACTTGGCTGCAATATTGTTAGCCTCCCTAAAACAAAGGGTTACTGACCATGTAGAAGTATCCAAGAAAGCTTTATAGTAACGCCATTGTTGCTGAAAAAACCATGGAATGGTGTTATGGTGGATACAAGTCACCACTGCCTGAGAATCACTTTCAATCCATATGTTCCTCCATCTCCTAGCCTTTGCCATCCGTAGACCCAAGAAGAAAGCCTCAAACTCAGCTACAAAATTATTTGTAACTCCTAGGCCACCGGCGAAACTTATGATGTGATTTCCTTTGTTGTCACGAAAGATACCTCTTGCTCCTGACCGGCCCGAATTTCCCAAAGAACATCCATCTATGTTCAGTTTAAGGAATCCTTCCCTGGGAGGTTTCCAAACTATCTCACTGATCTTTATGCTATCTTGAGGTGTAAGTGTCTGGATAAAATCAATTCCAAGACTGCATTCACTGGAATGGATCTCATGATTGAAAAATCTGCTAGATCATACAATATTCTTTTGATGACCATTTGGACAGTACGACTCCTATTATCATGTCTTCTCTGATTTCTTTCCTCCAAATATGGAAAGGAATGATGATTAATAGGGCTGACCAAGCAGGTCGTAGCTGAACAGCATTGGCTTTCCTCTTCCACCACGAGAAAAGTTCCTCTATTGAAGGGAAACTCCTCCACTAAACCTGAAAATAGTACAAGATCTCTTTCCAAATATTATTGCTGAATTCACATTCAAGAAATAGATGGGTGAGAGATTCTTGACTTATCTGACATAGGTCACATTTAGAGGTAATCAGAACATATCTTCTACGAACTTGATCATCAGTGGGGAGACGATTATGACACAATCGCCAGCCAAATAGGGAAAACCACGGATGCATACTTTTCTGCCAAACCTGGGATGCCCACCTTGAAGATGGAATGCAACCCTGACACCCTCCCAAGCAGACTTAACTGAGAACCTCCCTGATTCAGTAAGGGACCATACCCTTTTATCTGGCTCTGATGTCAATGGGAGATCAATACTTTTTATATGCTCACATACCTCTTTTACAGAATGGTTTGAGACCTCAGGGAGAGACCATTGACCATTTTCAATAAAATCTGCTACTAAGGCTGAGAGATCAATACTAGACAAAGAGGGACCATCCAGCATATTAGTGATTCTAGCATTCTTCAACCAGTGATCATGCCAAAATTTAATGGAGGTGCCATCCCCTATAATCCAACATTTAGAGTCACCAATAAAATCCCACACCTTGCGAAGCCCAGGAAGAATCGATGACGAAATAGCGTTCTTCAGGTTCCCCATCTTAGCAATCAAACGACCCCTTAGGAACTTCCCAAACAAAGATTGATCTGTCTTTATAAACCATCCCAGCTTTGCTAATAAGGCAAAGTTGATGTCACGAAGCCTTCGAAGACCCAATCCACCTTCCTTCTTTGGCTTACACAGAAAATTCCATTTAACAATTATTGCTTTGGACGTTGAAGCCTCTGCAAACCATAAAAAATTACGAGTCCATGTTTCCATGGTTGCAATAAGAGAAGAGGGCCACATATAAATGGATAATTATGAACAGGAATGCTGCTCATGACAGTCTTCACCAACTCAACTCTACCTGCCATGGATAGTAAGCGACCCTTCCATCCCGACAAACGCTCCTTAAATTTGTCTACCAGAGGCCAAATATGACTGTTTCTGACCATTCCTTTGAAAATCTGAATTCCCAAATACCGTGTTGGGAAACGGCATTCAGGGATGCACAACACCTCCTTGATCTGCATTTTCCGAGCAGCAGGAATGGGGCCAATATACATATGACTTTTATCTAAATTAAAAACATGACCAGAATATGCTTGATACCTGTCCAAAAAGCTTCTCAGATGTTTCATTCCACGTAGCTCGGCTTTAATAAATATAGACAAGTCATCTGCGAAGAGCAAATGCGAGGGTGTAATCGCATTTCTTGGTCCCTGCAGATCCTTCACAAGCCCTTTGAGTCGCAATGCCCTGAGTCCACGACAAAGCACTTCCTCTGCAAGGATGAATAGCATTGGGGAGAGTGGATCCCCTTGTCTGAGACCCCTTTCCACACCAAAAAACCCAACTGGTCCCCCATTAAACAAAATCGATAACCTTGTTGATGCTAGGATTTTTCGAATCCAAACAATCCATTTGGCATGAAAACCAAATTTATCCAGAACATCGAACATGAATTGCCATTCCAGTGTGTCAAAAGCCTTTTGGACATCCAACTTAAGTCCCATGCTACCACCAAAAACTTCTTTTGGCCATTAGGTTTGTAAGCTCTGAAGCAACACCAATGGACGAGAAAATTACCTTCCCTTTTTGAAATGCACCATGTTCTTCTAAAATTAGACGGGGAAGCAGAGATGATAACCGAGTAGCTAGGATTTTTGGGATTAACTTAAAGACAAAATTCCCTAGGCATATTGGTTTGTATTGACCCAATTTCCTTGCATTATCAACTTTTGGGATCAGGGTCAAGAAGTTGCAATTTACTCCTTTAGTCACCACACCTTCCCTAAAAAAATTTTGGACAGCTGCACACACATCTGTACCAACAATATCCCAACATGCTCTAAAAAAAGTACCAGGGAATCCATCTGGCCCAGGAACACTATCAGGGTCCAAATCAATCATGGCCAGCCTGATTTCTTCTCTACCTGGAATCTCCATTAATCTCTTGTTATCCATCACAGTCACCACATGTGGAATCTCCTCTAGAAGATCTTCATCCCGCATAGAAATCCCTTTCTTATGAAAGTCAACAAAGTGGTCCACAAATTTTTTTCCAATCACCTTCTGATCAATGTGTATTTCTCCATTATTTGTGTGTAGCTCTCTTATAATATTTTTTGCCCTTCTCACTTTAGTGGACTGGTGGAAAAATTTCGAGCATCTATCTCCATGTTTCAGCCATCTATTTCTAGATTTTTCCGCCTATAGCTTTTCCTGAAGAAGCACTGCTTTATTAAGATCACCTTTAGCTGCTTGTTCCTTCTCAAAAAGCTCATTAGTTGACCCATCAGCCTCTTTTTCCTTCATGATTTCTTCCAAATTATTTTCCATCTTTACTACCTCCTGATCAATGTGAGGAAAGACCTCCCTAGCCCATGCTCGCAATGGACCTTTAAGCCTTGTCAGTTTCTTGGATACCACATAAAGTGGGGAACCATTAACTGGTACACTACAAGAAGTCTGCACAAAGGCTTTAAAGTCCTCATGATCTATCCAGAATCTACTCATAATCCCATATCTGGATTAGGACCTGCTTTTTAATTTCAGCTTGAGAAGACTTTTTCACATTAAAAATTAGTGTGTGCTTTTGTTAGTAAGTTGATTTCATGTATGTACATGACTAGCTTCTTGTAAATCTCCATTAACTTACACACAGGTGAAAATTTTATTTGTTATAACCAACAAATTGTATAGAACATGATTTTATGCTGATTCTTAGCCACAAAAGAAGTATAAAAAAATTTTCGTGTGATTGTGTGCAAATGATGGATGGAAACAAAAAAGCAAAAACATATCAACCTTAATGGCCACATACAACAATAAAATCAACTATTTTTTGGTGATATCATTGTTCTAGTTCCTCCACACATGGCACACAGTGATGGAGGAAATATGTACGAAAACACTAAAAATAAATAAAATACAGTTAATGATAACGATAATGATGTTCTTATAGATGGTAGAGGTGATGTTGAACAGAAGAGCAACTCCTCAAGAGCCACCAGTTGAATCTCAACTAGAAAGATCTGGCGAAGAGTGACAATCAGCCACTAAGTATCCACCAAATCATATTTTTTGCTAAAGGATATTAGCAGGTCAATCGGAATTCTTTGCAAGAAACAAAGATTGATGAGCATGGAGTTGAAGGTTAAAACCTATGCAAGAGACCATAGATTCTTTGCATAAGAACTAAAGGGATAATTGGTGAAGCTACTAAAGGGTTAGAGGATACAAGGTTTGACCGCTGTGAAGCTAAATCTGTGCGTAAGACCAGGAATTGTAGTCTATTCAAAGTACTAACACAACGAGCAAAGTAAAGAATAAATCTAGTAAACCCTTTTGCAAAGGCATGGGAACCACATTGTAGCATTGTAAAATGCGAGGGACACTATTTATGATGTGAGAAATTTGATGTACTGTCATATTAAAAAGACGCTGTTACAGAGATACACAAATGTTAACATGACGAGTTAGCTTTGATAGATCACTAACTCATGAGTAGGAAGGGGAGTTTGTTTGATAGTTGCCTCCTCGTGTGGAGGAAGTCGACAAAAGCCGTAGATGTTGACGATGGTGAAGATTATGTCAAATAAAATATGATAAAAAGAATAAAAAATGTTTTTTATGACCATATCTATCTGTCTCCTCAATACATATAAGGATCGCTGGAGAGATGATTTTCACCAGGTGATGGGACTGCATACGTGATAATATTGTCCAGAGAAATTTGCCAACTGGCAAGAGGATTTTTTTTTTTTTTTTTTTTTTAATGATGAATGAAAATATATTCAATAAAGCCCAAGAATTCTTTTCCCCTGTTAAAATTAGAAGAAAGATAAAAAGAAGCCAATAAAACAATAACTTATCTCTGTAGTATCTCTCTCCCCAAATTAAAAATTTTATTTTATTTTTCATTTTATTTCTTGAAAATCAAACATAGCCTTGATTTTGTAACCACCATCTAGAATAGAATTGTAATCTCA
>NW_024868256.1:513493-568622 GCF_013358625.1 Macadamia integrifolia
ATGACCAGCTTTGAAAGCCAAGAGCCAAGAAGAACTGGTCCAGCCCAGGGTTTTGGTCCAACAAGGGTTGGAAATAAAATTAGTAGTTTATTTAGTATTTTATTTCATGCTTTTAGTTTCCAGACTTGAACGTAGGAGTAGGATTTATTTCCTTGCTTTGGTTTCCTTTTTATAGTTGTTTCCTAGTTTAGGCTAGTTTCCATTCCAGTTAAGTTTCTAATTTCATGTTCCTATTTTTCTATATATTGGTTGTAATCGATTGAAGATTTAGAGAGCAATTTGATTATTGAATGAATGTGTGAGTGTGATCCTCCTTTTTCCCATCTCTACTCTGATTTCCCCTCCCTTCCCTAAGGGTTCTCTATCACTGTGTCTCTCTTACATAATCCAAAGAGGTCCATATTAACTATAGAGGGTCTAGAAAGTGGAGCAAGTATATCATGCGCAGAATGCTGACCAGGTCTTGTGGTTTATCTAGCCCACCCTCTTACATCAGTCTTATATTGCAATGAAGAAGAATAAGTTCCAATCCACCAAGATTCATGAAGTATACCCATATTAAGTTGGTCATGACATGCAATAACTATTCGTGACAAGTGGAGTCTGTTATGACTGGCCCTGTTGATAAACATGAGTGGGTGCAAGTGATAGAGGACCCCACAAAAATCTCACTGGTTAATTTCCAGCACAAAATCAGTCGTAAAACCTCAAAAGTGAGTTCAAAGTGATACTAAATCACAAAATGCCACAGGATTCATTACAGCAAAATGGGGAGTGGGGACCTCAATTACATCACCCACCCGCCACCCATCCAAGTCTGGCACATGGCAAGCATATCCTTTTGACAAATCAAATGTCACTAATGGTCATGACATATATATACTCAAAAAATATTCTATATAATATGCAAGGGAGCAGAAAGTACAGACCTTCCACCGATTGTGATGAATAAAATGGTTATTAATAGACTCCAGCCTAGCAATTATTGCTCTGAACGTTGGTCTCTTTGCTGGCTTCTCACTCCAGCATTCCTCAATTAACCTGAAAATAGAATAAAACATTAAGTTTTCCCAAAATGAAATCAACTACCAGAATAATCTGAGAATAGAGCAGTCGCCAATTATCAGAAAAGAAGCCCATGGTAATAACAAGGAGACAAGGCAAACACAAGAGAGAATTGAAAAGTCTTGGAAAAGGATACAAGGACCAACAGGATATGCACATAGTAAAACCTTATGCAAAAAGAAACTTTGAGGAAGCAGAATTAAACAAATAAAAGTAGAAGATAAAATATTTTGAAATATTAATAAACAAAGGAGAAGTCAAGTCCTTCCTATTTATTTCTTTTTCTGGTGATAAATCTCGTTCTGCACTTTTCATTTGAGAACTCAAAACTTTTTAGGATTTTCATCCAAAAAGGCGTGCATTTCTAATGTTTAACCCATCAATATGACCATGACTTTACTTATCACAAGGATACTATGTTTTTTGGAATTTCAGCTATTTCAAATGCCATTTGAACCACCTTTTATTCAGAAAAAGTATAATATATCATTTTTCTATCTCAAGTGTTTGCATAATAAACAGCTGCATGCATCACAATTTTTTGAAATGTAAGTCATGGTAGGGATATTATTTCGTTCATGGCTCATTAAGGTAAGGCTCGTTACACAGCTCTAAAGATCTGCCACCTGGCAGTTTAGTTGGCTCTCATATTTTGTGGACATGTAAATGTTCCCATCTGGTCATTTGGAAAGTTTCAATGCAAATACATTTTTCAAAGAGGGAATGTAAAGCTTTGAAAAATAGTTGAAAACTTAAGTGATGGATTTAACGGGATGAAAATTGGAAGGTGAGAGTTCAATACATGGTAGGCCATATGTTGCTAATCCAACAGGTGTACTAGCCAACTCATGGCCAATTTAACCAAATCACTGCTCCACATTGCTCAAAATGGTGGATCATGAAGCAAAGGATCCATTCAACGGGTTCCCAATCTAAATATATCGAACAATCTCCATTGTGCTGTAAGGATTTACAGTTTTATTTGAATGGCCACATTCAGAAAAACCATTACAATTTTCCCTTTAGAAACTAGACTTGAGACAAAAGATTAATATTTAAAGCATTTATTAGGTGCACTCAGAAACATCATCAATGTGAATACTTGCATTCCCATGTCATAGAGCTAATGAAACAGAATAAGAATAATGTCATTTCCTCCGTCGTGGCTGTCACCTCCGCTAGGCCGGCTGCCCTCTGCAAGGCCAGTGCCCCTCCGCCGTGGCTTCCTTCTTTCCAGCGGCACTCTGATTCTCTTCTTGCAGCTTGGAAGATGAAGTGTTGAGATAAGTTGGATAGGGTTAGTGGTTAAGTTGTATTGGACATGTTTGCGTGTCATTTGTTTCCTGTTCCCATCAAGGCCTTTGACGTTTTCCTTGATGGACTTTTGTTACTCTTTTAGGGGTTTTTAATTTTCCCTTTGTGGCTGTAATTTCCCTCCCCCTTCTTTTAATGTATTTATTATTCACCCAAAAGAATCTAAGGGGATTGATGGCTGGGAACAATGGTACAGGAAAGGATACAGAAACATAAGGTAGGGATAACAGCAGACAGGATAAATTTTAGATCCTAAGAGAATAGGCAATAGAACAAGATTAAATAAATGAAGTCCAAAGATTACAAGAGAGTTCTTCGAGAAAATCAATTTAAATGAATGAGGTACAGTCAAATCAGGATCAACTAAGACAGAAGGCATTAATTGAAACTCTTATTGGTGTCGATGTTACCTACGATTAGTCATTAACTCCAGGGAAAGGGTAAAAGAATGGGATCTACCATGGAACATACAATGCATTACAGATATATGATCATTAAGCTTCAACAAGGTTATTCTATTCAATCACAATATAAAATTGTATAAAAGATTATCTGCTACTCCTAGGAGAACCTAAAGGGAAATTGCAAGCACTAAAAAAATTATTTGTAAGATGATAAATTCAAACAGCTATTAGAGTGAGCCATCTTCTTCTAAGACAAGGTAAAAGACTACGTAAGAGAAGAAAGAAGCTCCGAAATACACAAATATATGCCCCCTTTAGTCCTTTACCCCTTTTTTTTGGTGGGGGGCCAAGGTGGGATTCCCAAGCCCGCACGTTCCAACGCAGAATGGGCAACAACCTCCATGCTGCCTCTGGTCCAGTTCTGACTACCTTCAGCTTTAGAAGTCAGGCGTACCTATTATATGTACTGATGATTTGTTCTGGATGTTGTGGTTATAAAGCAAACAATACTTGGTTATCTCATGGACTACACAAGTGCATAACCCAGCTAAACCATAAAGCATTGGAATTTATAGCTTGACATCTGCTTCTATAAAAATTGTAAAATGTCACAGCAAAATGCAAAGCACCATTGGTTGGTGTCAAGTACAAAGTTATCAAGGAAAACCACCAGAAGGGCTTACTCTCTTAATCCGTGTGCATAATGTTTTGCTGGAGCTCTAAAAGGTGGTCGCTTTTTTGCACCATATGCTTTAGGAACTGTAGTTTCCAGTTCTGAAGAAAATGGTGGACAGCCCTCAATCATCTAAACAGCAGCACAAAATATAAGTTATCATTTATCATGCCAATAACTTCACCAAAAAATAATATTTATCATGCCAATATTATCAATGAACTTTTTCCACAAAACATGGACCTTAACATCTCATATTCTTACAACGTTGAGAATTTTTCATCTTCTGCAAGTATAAAAACTCACTAAATAATCAATTTCAGTATCGATCAATTATAACTGGGAAAATATTAAGAGAGAGAGAGAGAGGGAAGAAGGAGAAAAAAAACTGACATGTAGACCAGAAAGTGGTAACAGTTCCAGCATTTCATTAAGGCCCTGTTTGGTTATATGTGAAGTAAAATTTTCTTCTCCAAAATGCATTTAAGTAAAATGGAAAAAATATATAAAATAAAACTTTCAATGGGGTTTTTTCCCTTTCAATGGTGATAGGTTGGAAGTAAAGTTGATGAGTGGAAACAAGTGAGGACCTAATAGATAAAGAATTTGAAATGCCAATGAAGATAGAAAATCACCTCACAAGAAAAAACATGTAGGCACAAAAAAATTGCATTACAACCAACACACAGAAATTGATTTCCAATGACAATTCATTGATTTCAATGCATTTATAGGCTATTTATACTCTCTCATTTTGGTACACTTACTGCACTTTACCAAATAAATTTTGTTCTAATTCACATTTAGCCAAATAAGGCTGAAGCAAATAACCCCACAAACAATGCATTTCGATTCAATCACAGTATCAAATTTCTGTATGCATTGAACAGGAAAACTGTGTGAGAAAAAGACACCACACATCCATGGTTTAAAGTATCAGTTCGTATCGTATCCGCATCAGTGGGTATCGATACGATACAGTGAGATATGTATCGTTATCTATAAAAGGGTGTTACTATATGATAGTTTTAAAGTATCGGTCCGTATTGTATCATATTGGCATTGATGGGTATCAGTACGATACTCGATACCGATACTTTAAACCTTGACACATCATAAACTACTATAATTACAAGGAGGAATACATTTTGAGAAATTTCATTTTCTAACAGATAGTAGCCACATATTTTATAGCACATGTAATCCAAGGGGAAAGGAATATATAGCTTACCTCTTGCAGAATTAAAGCAAATGAGAAGACATCTACTTTTGTATCATATTCTTCATTTCTATACACTTCAGGAGCCAAATACCGGCCTGTAATGAGATAGAATATCACAGTAGAAGTACATACTCACCATCAGTTGTTTCAATTTAAGAAAATCAAAATTAGAACAAATAACTTAGAAATGAACTGCACATGAAAAACACTATGCATTGTACATTGATCAAAAGACTAGGCCCACAGTTGTTTCATTAGATGCTATTAATCGACTGTGTAAGCAAAATTAATTGAATATTCATCACGAGGATAGCAAGATTAATTTGCATTCTCTTGATGTATCCAACATTAGCAACAGGAATCTCCCTCGAAAGGAATCTTAATGATTTACAACTTTCACATAAGTGTGCCCTCGTCTACTACTTTTTCTGTCGCAAGGCACGTTTTATGGATATTAAGATTTATCTACACTAATTAAAATTTTGATGTCAAGTTTCCTTATTCTTCTAGTGATATCAGAAAATGATTTTTTTTTCCATGAAATTTGGTACCTATGAGCCGTTGCTTCCAGATAGTTTTATCTTCTCTAATAAGTAACCATCACTAAGGGTACAACAAGACAAGGATAAGAAAGAAAATTGAGCAGAAAGGCAAGGCTGGAGAAAAGTATCAACTATATCTTGAAATATTGCAACTCCATCAAAAGCCCTAATGTTATTAAAGCATCACCTAGGCATTTTGGAACATGGATGAACTAATACATAGTCAGGCAAGATGACCAACACATGAAAAACAGTTATGAGTGCCCCTTCACTTCCACCATTTGGAAGCATGTCCTTGCGAGATGCTGGCCTGCTAGAAGAAGACCCCTCCACCTTATGAGATAATGGATATGGATCAACATGACCTTTGCTACAACTCTATCTGTGACACTGCTGGAAAGCTCGCCTTTGATGCCGCCATCAACCATATTTGGATGTAGCATAACGCATAACTTACGTAGATGGACTTCCAACTCCAGATCGTTCGATAAGATTTGGAAAGCCATCTATTTTGATGTCTCCTCCAAGATTGCTTTGGTTTCTAACCGTCTTGTTGGGGACTGACTCCCCTAGGAATAGGCTCATTAGCGCTTCCCGGGGTTTAACCTTATCTCATTTGCTCCCCCCCCCCCCCCCCCCCCCCCCCCTTCCCTTCTTTCTTCCCCTCTTTGGTATTGAATTTCTTATTCACCCAAAAAAAGGAAAAAAATACATAGTCAGGCACTACCAGCAAGTTGGTCACCAAGGTGAAATCAAATAGAGCAATGACACGAGATGCATCTATTTAAAAAAAAAAAAAAAAAAAGGGCTTACCATTTGGGGCTCTCGACTTTGTTCTTTTGTCAGAACTTTGCATTTATTGATTCAACCAGCAAAGATGGTCCCTACTGTTTCACTTTTCTTTCGGAACTGATTTCATCCACAACTAATTTATGTTCCTTTCTGTGGTAGTGTTGAATGCCTTGTATTATATATTTTAATGCACAATTGTAGTCTTTTGTTGCTGTAAACATGAGATATGACCCTTTCATTTCCAAAATCCCTTCTTAGTTTTGGGTCATCAACTAGTTCTCACATAGGCATCAGCTAGCCAATGCATCATCATTGAGAGGCCCAAGAACCTTGGCATTAACCCACCAGTTTGATAAACTTTGAAAGCCTAAAACAGTGCAATGTGCATAAAACAAGAACCTCTAAGGCTCTAACACAATCCATACAAAAACAAATTCCAAAAATACCTAGTGGGACTAATAAATAGAAAAAAATACTACAACCTGCACAACACTTGAGTCCAAAACGAACACTGGAACACATAATAAAATCTACAGAAGCAACCATTCATTTGTAACATAGATTTCAGCAAGATCCAGGTGGGGAACCATGCACTTGTATCCTTCTTCTCCAAACTACCTCCATAACGACATACTTCGTAGGGACAGTGTATGTTCATAGATGATTCCATATCAATAATTGCCAAAAATTCAAATCTAAATATGAATATTTTCATGAAGAATCTAGATTATCAAAGATAAACAACAAAGAGGGTAACTTCGGATAATAGCAGACTTACAAGCCCCATCTAGGCTATTCATTAGAGAATTCTCTTTAACATTATTTTTCATTTTGAGCAGCTTGCTAACTCCAAAGTCTGCAACTTTTAGATGTCCAGAATCATCCCGCAATAAATTTCTGTTATCTTACTCGTAGACAAAAAAATAAAAATTAGTTCCGACAGTCTCAGAGTATTCAGGTAGAACAAAAATAAAATTCTATTATATGATGTGAAAGTTCTACATGAAAATTTCATCAAGAAAATAAAAACAACTGAATAAATGAGAACTTACGAAGGCTCAAGATCACGGTGAATTATAGCTTCAGGCTTATTCTCATGCAAATAATTCATTCCCCTGCAAAATAAACAAAGAAATTGCAGCAATAAGAAACAACAATGATTCATAACATTTCAAGATGAACAATGTAGTGGACATTTGAGTTTCGAACACATATCATGCAACCACATAAGGGTGTCAACCGGTACAGTATTTGCTATTCGGCATGGTACAGCAGTCCAAGAGTAGATGCCAAAAGCTTACCGTTTCAGCTCAGCATGATTTTAGAATAGTTTTTATGTGGTATAAAAACAGTTTTTATTTGATATAAATATGGTTTTGGTACGGTTTTGATATAATATTTTTGCAATTTTTGCCTTTTATGCATATATAGTCGGTAATCCAGTATTTTGGTAGGGTATTTGGTACGGTTTTGGTACTTTGGTACAGTATTCAGTATGGATTCAGTAATTTGGTACGGTTTTGGTACTTTGGTACATTTGGCCATACCAATATCATACCGAACCATGGTAATTCAGTACGGGATCAGTACCGAATTGACACCACTAAATCCATCCTGTTTTAGAATTAATGATGCAAGGTTTTAAATTTTATTTTAGGTCAAGTATGATGTAAAACATCAAATGATTCATTAATTACAAAGTAGAGAGTTGCCTTTCAGGATCCAGTACCACAGATATTGCAATCTACAAGGTCTTTTAAGTTTAAGCTTTTTTCAAGCATTTGATGCATGTGAGAAAGAAAGTATTTTGTGAAACTAAATCAACATATGTGGGCATAGGGTAAAAATCATGGAAACGTAGATACAATGTAATGATCATAATTTTTAAAGGACCTTCAAATGATAGAATTAACATTAATACACCCCCAAGAACAATCACAGAAGCAAAATAAACGTCTACAATGTCGTAAGGAAATCAATAAATGGGGGCATAACTTCTCATGCATGCGTAGAATAGTTAGATACTAAGGTTTCCATATAATATACAAGGTCTATAGAATTAACAAGCAATACATCAATTTGAAGCAACACTACATAATGAGACAAGTACTATCGGTTAAATCTATTTTTTTTTCTTTAGATATTCAAATTTTTTAAATATTTATTTTGAGTTTTAGATCACTATTTGAAAACCGAAACTAATATTAATATACAAATGAAATATAGAAGCAACAGAAAAGTAAAAGGTCAAGGAGTCCAGAAAAGATCTCCAAAACCTATAAAATTAACTGATCCCATTGTTTGATCATTGTTTATGTTGAAGCTGTATCTTATCAACTTGACAAACTCCTTAAAAGTGGAGACATAGTAGAGCCAGGTACCATTACATATCCTCTGTATTGGTGAAAAGAGTTTTTCAAAGGTGCATCTATTTTTCTCTTTTTAAATGCTCTATATTAGACCAAATGGGAACATCATACACAATCCTTGCGTTGAAAAATTAATAACCAAATAAATAGTAAAGTGATACATTTCTCTATCTTTCAGACAATCAATGCTACTGTCAACCAAAATAACAAACTTTTTACAGCTGGATGCCCTAGATATTACAGAAAACCCATAGGTTTCAAGACGCCAAGGTAGCCAACTAGGCATGTAATTCATATATATATATATATATATATCAACATAGAAGCTATACCAATACAATATGATACAATTATGCTACTAATGACCTAATATGAGAAAACCGAAATATAATAAACAAAGCATAGGATATAATATAAGCATATTCATTAGATGTTCCTCTATGAATTGGCATACACAATAACGCCAAAAATGGGAAGTTGAATAATAGTTGACGAACTATACATTAAGGTGCAATTGAACAATATTGGCATACACAAACCAATAATAGGGTTTAAAAAATGGAATTTGTTTCATATAATATAAAAATGAAATAACTATACACTAAGGCGCCAGCCGAGGCCACAAGGCAGGCCAAGGCATCCAAGGTGATGCCTAGATGATGCCAAGATGATGCCAGGTGGCCAAGGCAGTCCCCTTTGCTGCTTCAAGTATGGCATGTTGTCGCCTTGGCCCTGAAAATCCTCCTAGACATCTTGACAACTAAGAGAAAAAGTGTAACAATTCTATTCCGATGGAATTTCCATTAATTCCTTCAGTATATAAAAATGTTATTATACTTTGACACACAAATGTAAAAAAACTAAATGACGAATGATGTAAGCACAGCCAAAACAATAATTATTCATGTGGTCATTCCTAACTTTATGGTCATTATAAGAGTGTTTTACCTAGGCGCGAGAAAACTTCATTTCTCTCCCTAACCAAGGTTTTGCGGAATGTCTTCGACTCCAGTTGTCCTGCAAAGCCGGCACCTAAGGTCCAGACTCAGGGAGTCCAAGTTCCGGTAATGATCCGGAGAACCTCGTTCTGAGCTCGTTCGAACTTGAGTTCTTAATCTAGCTTTAGACTCTTAAGAGAGTCTATTTGGTGTTGGTATTCCCACACCTGATAGCCACTGAGTTTCTCAGCTAGGCTTCTAAGGATTAGCCTCTCTTCGGTGGCTCTTATCCTCTCTTCAGTTTTTTTTATACTATTAAAGTAAATTAAACAACTACGTTGCCAGAAACCTATATCATTTATCCTACCGTGAAGGTGATCATAATTATGAGGATTTGTATTCATATGCAAAAGGTAATAAAATTTAAACTAAGGAGTAAACAGAATTAAAATGACCTATGGGTTCCCATGCTGGAGTGTGTAAATGAATTCATTCTGGTTATCTTTCAATTTTTTCATTGAAACTAGCTTTAGCTCAAACATGACAGTTACTTTGAAAATATGCCGATTTGAACTACCTTGTTACACAAACCTAAGTTACTTCGTCCATCTCAGTTAAAGCCTTCGATCCAGTTAAAGCCTTCCATTAGCCTTCCTATGTTTGGTTCTGGCTCAACAGATAATCCCATCAATGCCCTCAACATCTCATGCTAACGGGCAACAACAGGGACTAGCAGCCTGCTATTCAAAACCTACCAAACATATTCTTCTAATGGACGGTGGGTGTCGTCGGTAGATCGGGACTAAGAAGTTAAGGTCGAGCACCAGAGGCTCTGTTAGGTATATAATCTAAGATGGTGATGTTGAGACTAAAAAGCATCTTCATCTTGACCTTTTGGTTCAAGTTTACTATTATGATAACCAATCACAAATTCAAAACAGAAATAAAACATACACACATAAGCCAGGTCCGGGAACCCGGCGGTCTAAGGAAACTACTCCATAATAAATTTATTCATACCTTAAAATCTGAATACAAAGGAAGCCTTCAATGCTTCTTCTTCTCTAATGTAGGAAAGGATTTGGACAACCAAACCAGACCCAATACTACAGGAACTTTTAAACCAAAGAACAACCAAGAATAGCCAAGGTAAGGCAGCAATATAACAGATCAGAATTAAGGAAGAAACAGATTTTGTAAATCAGAATTTCGAACCCAGAAACTGGAATTTATGAGTTCAGACTATAAACCAGACAAAAGCCTAACTCAGATATAGGAATAGAGTATTGAATAAGACATAATCAGTAGCAAACACCACAGGAACAGATAAACCAAACCAGAACTCAACTCTGGACAGCAGGTTCTGAAAACTTACAGTCGATCCCAGCAGTTTCAGGAAATTCAATAGCAGAATATTAAAGAGCCTATAATCAACTCAGATTACTAATTAGAAAGGTCCAGTCCATCAGAGAATAAAGGCAGCAGTCAAATACAACACAGATTAGACAAGAAAATCTGGGCAGAACTTCAATCGGACAGAACAGGGAGACTTCCCATAAGTCTCAATCCCCTAGTCAGATCCCTCTAAATTTTGGATCGAGTCTCCCATTCAGCAAGGGCTGCACTCGACCAGAATTTCAGATCCATCTGACGGCTGGTCTCTTAGATCAGTACTGGTCAGATGGAGAATCCAGAACTCTTAAAACCCAGAAAAAATCTGCAGAAAGTTCAGATTACTTACTTGGGAAATTGAAGAAGATAACCACAATAAGAGAAACCAGAAATAATAAAAATCCACCCGGACTTCTCGCCGCAGAGTGTCGATCGGATCACACACCAATCCCTAACCCTTGATCAGACACAAAGGTATAGCCATGGAGAAAACCCAGCGGCAACAGCATGAAGCTTCTTTTTTTTTTAATTGTAAAAATCGTCTCCCTATGATGAGAGCTCTCCTTTATTTATAATAATGATGGGGGAGGGTTTACAAGTAATAGTAACTCAGAGTTACTAAATCTGAGTTACTAAAAATTGATTACAAGAAGTTACTAAAAACTGGAAATTAGAATCTAATGAAAATAGAAACTAGTCTAGACAGAAATTAGAAACTAACAATGACTTGAAATTAGAATCTAAATTGGGTACTGAAATTAGAAACTAAATAACCCCATCTGAAAAGGAAACTAAAGAAAAGGAAACAAATCACTGAATCCCGTATGCAACCTTAGAACCCCTAGTTTAGACCCATAAAAGTAGCCCAATACACTCCAAACCACATGGACTGAAGGCCCAACACGTATACAACCCAACCCTAAGCTTATTCCTAATAAAACAAGCCTAGTTTGGTGAAGAATCTGCATCATTCTCCTTAGGCCTTCTTCGTCTCTTCGATGAGATGAATTGGGTTTCAAAAGTACGAAGGATTTCCAATATCAAGTTGCCTCAAACATCGAAAGCTATATAGCTCCCGAGGAACCAACTGAGGAAAGTATCACCAAGAAACTTAGTGATACAGAACCTGAAATTACAGAAGAAGACTTCGATGACCTACTCAAAGGATTCCCTGAACTTCAGTCACTGCCAAAGAGCGATATCACTGAAGAAGAGATGAACAGACTCACAAAAGAGTTTGAAGAGATCATCTCTAACCACTACAGAAATGTAGAGGAAAAGGAAGAAAAAATAACCAAGGAAAGCCTTGAGTTAAAGCTCCAATCCATCATTGGAGAAAATCCCTTACAACATTGGGATAAGACTAAAACAATTTGTAATCTTGCGCTCAAAGATCCACTAGCCATGATACACATAAAACCCATCAGAACTTATACTGATGAAGATGTCGAAGAGTTCAAAGTCCAAATGGCTGAACAACTCGACAAAGGCTTGATCAGGAAAGCAGACCAAAATGGTACTGTCAATCCCCACAATCAGCCAGCATTCTGTGTGAGAAATCATGCAGAGATTTCAAGAGGCAAAGCAAGAATAGTTATCAACTATAA
This sequence comes from Macadamia integrifolia, assembly GCF_013358625.1. NCBI lineage: Eukaryota > Viridiplantae > Streptophyta > Magnoliopsida > Proteales > Proteaceae > Macadamia > Macadamia integrifolia. Next base: position 525,812 of record NW_024868256.1, read on the forward strand.
GCGCCTCAATCAGATGACCGTCTCTGACGGATACAATATCCCAAGTGTACAGTCTATGATAGCTAGAATTGGAGATGCCAAATGGTTCTCCATGTTTGACGCAAAGTCATCTTTCTCGCAGATAAAAATGGAAGAAGCAAGCATACTGCTAACTGTCTTCTCCACACCCATTGGCAGGTATGAATACCTTGTCATGCCTTTCGGATTGAAGCAAGCACCTTCAATTCAGCAAAGGAAAATGGATGCTATCTTCGAAGATATCATTCATTACTGTCTTGTATACATTGACGACATTCTTGTCTTCAGCAAGACAAAAGAGGAACACCTATATCACCTCAAAGAAGTAGTGAATAGGCTAGTACATAATGGAATCATCTTGGGAGCCAAGAAGGTTCACATAGAAAAGGATCAAATAGACTTTCTGGGTCTAAAGATCAAATACGGTGTTGCAGTTCAGCAACATCATGTGCTAGAGAAGATTGAAAGGTTCCCCTCTAGAATAGAGGACCTTAAGCAACTTCAAAGATTCCTTTGATGTGTCAACTACATTCGAGAATCTATCAAACGAGTATCTGAACTCGTAGGTCCACTACATAGCAAGACCAGAGTGTTCAGCTGGAACAGCAAAGACACCAAAAGGGTTGAAGACATCAAGAGAGAATGCAAAAATTTGCCACCTCTCGCCATACCAAGAACAGAGGATGATCTCATCCTACAAACAGATGCTTCACAAGAATACTGGGCAGGAGTGCTAATAGCACAAACCCCAAATAGCAACCTAAAGAAGCTATGTAGATACTTCTCAGGAAAGTTCACCAAGGCTGAACAGGGTTATACGACCCATGAGCAGGAAATATTAGCAATAATAAAAACTATTAATTGCGCTCATATATTCCTGCATAAACCTTTTATTGTTAGGACCGACTGTCAGTATGCCCTGACATTTGGCAATCTAGATCTTGAAAAGACTAGATCACTTGCAAAGAAAAGGTTACAAAAATGGCAAGCTTGGTGGAACACTAACAGATTCACTCTTGAACATATTGCAGGAAAATATAATTATCTTGCAGATGCACTCACAAGAGAAATGGCTGAAAGATCCGAAGAGATCCTTGTCAACTTCACCAGCAACAAAGAATGCCAGGAGTCAAAGACTGCAACCAGTCACCACTCCCAGATGAAGAGGAAACCCTCTACATCGCCAAAGGGTAAGACACCCTAGAAGAACAAAGATCTCTAGTCTCTAGGACATCTAGACCACCAACTCCTCACGGAGGCTCCACACAATTGGAGAAAGTGCATATCAAGCACAATGGTGAACAAAAATTCAAAATAACGCCGGAACCAGCAATTGTAGAAGGAATGGAGTTCGTCCATTTCCTCACTCCAGTCTTTAAGACTAATGCGAGGATAAACTTCAAAGAAAAGCAGGTCTTGAACAACCTGCACTACTATCATCAATATGATAGAAATCCTTCAAGGGTGTTAAAACGCACTCAAGGCTATTGCCAAAATGTTCAAGGGTAATTCAAATACGTCTCAGCAAAGACAACGGTCTACCGTTGAGAAATCTCAACAAAATAGACTGAAGAGTGTTTCGACACAAAGACTACAGCCTAGCAGTTCCAAAGAGAACACAGCAAGGTCTCAAGTGGGTGAAGCCACCCTTAACTCTACTACAGAGGTTAAACGTAGACAAGTGCCAAAGCAGCACATATACAATCCTGAGTCACCCAGGATACCTCTTCAAAGGATCAGCGAAACAGCAATCCAACAGAGAATGGACGAGTTATGGAATGATGACAACCCCTTCATCGATGTTCACACGGTCGAAGGAGTCATCCCTACAACACCACTCGCCATAGTCGGGGAAGATGCAGACTTATCTCTCAAAGCAGAGTTATATGAATTCGGACTCATCTGCTATCTGTACACCTGCGGAGAAGAAGACTTGCAGGGTCTCCCAGCAATAGTCCAAAGCACTGTGAGCAACTACGGAAAGAGTCAAGGCAGACTCCTCCTCTCCATATGTAGCGTACCACCAGAATGGAGCGACAGGGGAATACATCCTCCTCGCCACATCATCACCATCTACAAAGGAGACCATCAGCTCACAACAGAGCCCATAGATCACAAAAGATTCCTTGACCGAGAACGTGATCTAAGCTTCATCAGGGCAAATAGTATTCTTCAGCAGCAAATGCTCCTGAATGAGAATACAAAAGGTTATACGATTCTCGCTGAAGGGAACAGGACTCTTGTGTGTCTTCCACCACAAGAAGTTGATTTCAGCAAGCTCAGTTATAACCTAAGTCTAAACGAAGATTTAGACATTCTCATGTCTGAAAAGACTTTCCACTACCTCGAAGATCTCCGAGCAGAAGAACCAGAGGAAGAACACAACAGAAGTCATAGTGGGACAAACCCCCACTCAAACGAACTAATGGACGAAGATGATGAAGACAAAGAACTTCTGAAGACCATCATCGACAGACCAAATTACGACCTACCAACGGAGTTGACAATCATGTTCGACAACATTGAAAGACTCAAAGCTATCGGCAAAGACGAAGTTCCTTGATACAGCAACAGCACCTGGTCAGCAAGGCCATCTGGGCCTCCGAAGCCGCGGTATGACGACAAACCCAATCTCCCGGGTACATGGATCCAACAGCCAGACAACAAATGGGTAAAAGCCCATACCTGGACAAAGTCCGGACTTGGATCCCTCTAAAAGGCAATTATTGCTTTCTACGCAAGTGGGAATATCTTTAACAAAGTGGAAAACCGGTCTATGGACCTTGGAATGCCACATTAAAGGTGTTCGCTACTTTCGGTGGAAAAGGAGATTCCTTCCACCATTATCTCTGCAAAGTAACTCCTCCTCGTACGACACCAGCTCAATCAAGGCCCATCAGCAGGATGCTTTGCGAAAAGTAGTGTCGGTGCTTTGGCACCTTATGCTTTTGTATGTCGTGGCGTCCCCACAATTATGTGTGAAATTTAGTTTGGTTTGAAGTCCGAGGCCTATATAAGGTTCTCATTTGTAAGAGTTGAGCCATCAGAAAATTGGAAATCCTTCCTACTTCTAAAACCCAATTCATTTCATCTAAGAGACGAAGAATGCCTAAGGAGAAGAAGAAGCGTTGAAGGCTTCCTTTGTATTCAGCTTTTAAGGTATGAATAAATTTATCATGGAGTAGTTTCCTTAGACCGCTGGGTTCCCGAACCTGGCTTGTGTGCGTATGTTTTCTTTCTGTTTTGAATTTGTGCTTGGTTATCATAATAGTAAACTTGAACCGAAAGGTCAAGATGAAGATGCTTTTTAGTCTCAACATCACCATCTTAGATTATATGCCTAACAGAGCCTCTGGTGCTCGACCTTAACTTCTTAAGTCCCGATCTACCGGCGACACCCACCGGCCATTAGAAGAATATGTTTGGTAGGTTCTGAATAGTAGGCTGCTAGTCCCTGTTGTTGCCCGTTAGCATGAGGCGTTAAAGGCGTTGATGGGATTGTCTGTTGAGCCAGAACCAAAAATAGGAAGGCTAATGGAAGGCTTTAACCGGATCGAAGGTTTTAACTAAGACGGATGAAGTAACTTAGGTTTGTGTAACAAGGTAGTTCAAATCGGCATATTTTCAAAGTAACTATCATGTTTGAGCTAAAGCTAGTTTCGGATGAAAAAATCGAAGGATAACCAGAATGAATTCATTTACACATACTAGCATGGGAACCCATAGGTCATTTTAATTCGGTTTACTCCTTAGTTTAAATTTTATTACCTTTTGCATATGAATACAAATCCTCATAATTATGATTTTCTTCACGGTAGGATAAATGATATAGGTTTCTGACAATTTAGCTGTTTAATTTACTTTAATAGTATAAAAGAAATTGAAGAAATGATAAGAGCCACCGAAGAGAGCTACTCCTTAGAAAACTAGCTGAGAAACTCAGCGGCTATCAGGTGTGGGAATACCAACACCAAATAGACTCTCTCAAGAGTCTAAAGCTAGATCAAGAACTCAAGTTCGAACAAGCTGAGAACGAGGTTCTCCGGATCATTACCAGAACTTAGACTCCCTGAGTCTGGACCTTAGGTACCGGCTTTGCATGACAACTGGAGCCGAAGACCTTCCACAAAACCTTGGTTAGGGAGAGAAACGAAGTTTTCTTGCGCCTAGGTAAAACCCCTTAAAATGGTATCCATATGACACTTCTTAACAGCCCAATACTCTGCACCATACATAATAGCCAGTCGAATGACTGTCCTATAAAACTTTCTTTTAAGCTTTAAATGAATATGTCAGTCACACAACACTTTTGTCACACATCTCCACTTCATCCATCCCACCTTAATCCTATGAAAAAACATCATCTATATCACCTTCTTCATCTACAATTGCCCCCAGATACCTAAAATGATCACTTTGCGGCACCCCGCTTTCCTTAATCGACACCATTTCATTATCCGTCCTAGAGTGACTGAAGTTACACATCATATACTTTATCTTCATTCTACTTATCTTAAACCCTCTTTATTCCAAGGTTAATCTCCATAGCTCCAACTTAGTGTTAATTCCTGCCTAGGTCTCTAAAACAATATCATCGGCAAAAAGTATACACCATGGGACCTCATCTTGAATGTTCCTGGTTAAATCATCAATGATAAGAGCAAGCAAATAAGGGTTTAAAGCTGCTCATTGATGTAGCCCAATGCAATTGGGAATTCACTTCCTTGCCCTCCCACGGTTCTCACACTAGTAACTGCCTACGTCTAAGAAAAATAGCTTCATCCAAACAATGATACCAACTCTACAAAACTAGTTACTACAATTATTAAAATTGCAGCTAAATTTATCCACCTTGTTACTGTTGCTTAATTGTCTCATCGTGTTTGAAAAAGTTTTCCCAATTTATAAAAAAGCATTGCAGCTTAGACACATTCAATGTCTTCATATTTAGAAATATTTGTGAAGAATAAAAATTTATTTAATACACATCATATCCAAATTTAATGAAGCAGTGCAGTCCCACAATAGCTGGTTCTGGCATCTTCCCTTATCATTTCTATTTCTAATATGACAATAAAAATGCATGAACATTTAAGTTGCAAAATATAAACTCAGGCTTCACCACAATGATAAGGTGTTCCATAGGCATCCAGGCTCTTTATTGGGTCCAAGGCGACAAATCTTGTTGACACTTCACGAGTTTACGTTGATTTATATATATATATGCTTATAATGTATCCTATGCTTGATTTTTTATATGTTGGTTTTATCGTATTAGGTCATTATTAGCATAATTATATCATATTAAATTGATATGAATTTTATGTTGCATATATTATGATTATATAAACAACCCGGGTGCAGCTCTGCTGGTCCTAAGGCACTACGTGTTAACAGAATTCTCCAGCTCGAGCCTCCCTGCAGCTGATCTGCTACACGGGTTAGGTGTGGTTGCGTGTAACCTGGGTTTACCCTTGGCCTGAACCATAAAATCGGGCAGGTTCGAGGGGTTCCTCGTTAGAAAAAAAAAAAGTATTACATATGGTCATATACTGCACGCCTGGGTGCCCTTGCAACACCTTGGGTCGCCTAATCATTGTGACAACTATGGGCTTCACTTATTAATTGTTTGCAATGGCAATGAAAGAAGCGATGTAAAACTCAGCACATAAGGTATGTAATGTACCTTGAAATATCAAGAGCAAATCTGATTGCTGTCACTGGCTTTAATGCTCCTTTTCTTTTCAAAAATGCACGGAGATCCCCCTGCACCAACATAGGACTAAATTCAAGTTAAAGCTGACTTCTTATTTAAAAATGAAACAAAATAAAAATAAATACCAAAATATATATTCCCTTCTCTTTTTTCCACTTAAAGTTTTGCACACATAAATGAGCCAATAATACCAGAAATAATTTAGTCATATATATGAGCCATATTATGAAGTTAAGAGAGAGTAATTGAAAACCTCCAAAACAGGAAACTATTTATTTTCTTAGGAGGCTAATTGAATGACTTAGAGAATGTAAGGAGAATCTTCATATGTTTTTATTGACCTATAAAGAGCTTATGATAGAATCCCTAGAGAGTTAATTTAGCAAGAGTTGCAGAAGAAAAATGTTCAAGTAAATATGTGGACGTAGTTAAAGATATTTATGATGGTGTAGTAACCAATATAAAGACCTATGGGAGGTAAGGTAGTGAATTCCCAATTACAATTTGATTAAATCATGGATCAGCTTTAGCCCCATATCTGTTGCCATAATCATACGAGCTGACCAGAGACATTTAAGATCAGATGCCTTGGTGTATGCTTTTTTCTAATGATATTGCTTGGGTGGATGAAACAAAAACAGGAATAAATAAAGTTGGAATTATGGAGATTAAGCTTGGAATCAAAAGGATTTAAAATGAGTAGAACAAAAACAGAGTAGTATATGGTGGTAATTTTAGCAACAATAAGGCTGAAAGTAAGGTGGTAAAAATTGATCATAGAGAGATACCGCAAAGCATGGCTTTGAATAAAGTTGATTAGAGAAAAAGGATCCATGTAGCCAACATTAGTTGGTATAAAGCTAAGTTGAGTTGAGTACAAAAAAGAACTGGAAAAATGAGGTTCAAACCTTCCTTCATCTATCTGGCTACGCTAATGCATTGCCTCACCTTAACTATAATTTTGAGAACCATAGCAAGCTGGCCAGCCAAAGCAGAGAAGAACCAGACCTGGAAACCCTGATGGTATGGCTGTAAAGAAACCCAATCAAACCAATGGAATGAATCCGTATGGTCAAATCACTGCTTCTTTTATTGGTACTTTGTTTTTTGGGAACAAAATATAGTTGAAGAGCCGAACCAGGTCAGACCAAATAAGCTGAACCTGGTGTTCAGTGCTGGTCAAGTTTTCAGAAGAATACCTTGACCTTTTAAACTCAGCTTACACTCATATGAATTTCAGTAAATTTGACTCCTAAAAAGTTAGATATTCATTGACCTCCTGATCTGCCATACAAAATACTTTCAAAATAATCATCAGATTGTGCATGGTTCCAGGGGAAACGAAGAAAATTTACCAAAAGAAAAAAACAATTATATGGTTTTCTTCAAATGGTAAGTTTTTATATGTTCAGTTGAAGTGACACTTTTGTTTGCTTTTCATTGTCAACCAAATGGCGGTTCAAAAATGATATATACTGTCAATTTACCTCAACTGAAACTTCTCTTTTGCCATCCAATCCAACTAGAGCCTTACCGTTCGCAATTGTTCATTGGAGACAAGCAATCCACAGGGATTCAAATACCCCATTTCAAAGATCCTATAAGTACAGCTTAATAACAACTGTCCCTAATTTATTTGTGACGCAGACAAGGTGTGCTTCACCATGCATCAACTATCACTTAGTGTGAATATAAAACATTTTAAGTAAAAATCATCGAGAAGTGATAACCACAAAATCTCAAGGCATTCAGGAGGCAATAGTACTAGATACAGTTATCAGTCAGTTAAATATGTAAGCAGAAGTATTTAAACACCAGGGTAAACCTTGGGTAAATATTCCGTGACTATCATCATCGGACAACTTTGAGTTACAGCCCCCAAAAACTGGACAACATTTGGATGCCGTATCTTCTGAAGCAAAGCAAGCTCATCCCTAAATGCCCTTCTGTAACCCAATCAGATACCAAAATGTCAAAGAAGTACTCAACAAAGAATAGAGCAAAACAATACCAAGAAGTAAATAAAAACTTCAAATCGAGAGATACTATAGGATCAACCCACACTTTATCATCATAAGTGAACACATCCTCCCCAAGTGTCTTCACAGCAACTTGGATTCCATGCCATGACGCACTGCAAAAGGTTCCCTGCAATAGTTGGTATATGAATAAAATAAGCTAGCAAGTAATGATATTCAAATCCAATAGGAAAATGAAAATTGAAACCTAATGTGAACTTTCAGCAGAAATAACTAGGTAGACAACTCCAATCCACATTATAAATGGAAAACATGACAATGGAAGTCATAGCAGTTTCCATCTAAACAAGTTGACATAAATGTGACTAAATTCAAGAATCAGGAGACCAAAAAAGAAACTACATTCAAAGTCAATGGAATTCATTTCCAACAACTAGTGGACCAAAGAACTTATCCTTAAAACTGCTGTTACCATAGATGAAAATAAATAAACTTCGAAACTATACTTGGGTTTTGGGGGTCAAGTCTGTAAATGAATAAACACATTGAAAGCACCAATACCATATATGCTCTGCAAATCACAAAGCTTCCCCAAAGCACCAAACAGATTTATTTACATGGACATATCATAACTCTGTCTTAAATCCACCAGAGGAAAAATCAGGACAACATATGGACAAACAAGGACCATAAACAGCACTAATGCTTAAAATTATAACAAAAGAGCCCCAAAGTACTTTGACTGTGATGCAGAGCAGGCCAGAAGACAGGAAGGATAAGGGAGCAGGATAACAGACCAATGTTAAGGTACTAGGCATGAACCTGGCAAACCTGGCTCATAAAACAAGCCACGGTTCTGGTTTGGGCCAGTCCTAGACAAGGCCTGCGTGTGGACAGAGTAGGCTTGAGCATGGCTTGGTGAAATGGTTATTTGTTTCTAGAAGATCTTGCTTAGGCCCCAGTGAAGATAGCATGTTTGGAGTGGATACCTTGATGCTGGAATAGTGACTTAATAGTTTCTATTATCATAATTTCTAATTTTGTGATCTGCTCCTTAGCAATAGAGTAAATAGTTAAGTAGCAGTTTCTAATTTATATACCTCCTATTTTGCATATTAGTTATTCTAGAAGGATTACTTTTCTTGGCAGCTAAGTAGCCTCCCAAGCAAGGAAGGTTACTAATTCTGTATTTCAGTCATTGATTGTTATAAAAAAAAAGAAGTAGGGATACAGCCCACAATTTTGTTGCTCATTCAATATGTCTTCTTCAATGCTGAAACCAAAAGCTTCTGTGGTGAGACAGTAGCAATCAAGGTTGTTGCTCCTTACCCTGTTGCTTTCCATCAATCTAAGTTTGGAGTCCATTGATGCTGCTGATTTGAAGTTATTCAAGTTTTCCTTACTTATTAATTCTATGTTCATCCTGTTTCTATTTTCTGTCTACCTCTTTTACTCCCAATCTAACCACTGGTTCTTCAAGATATTTTGGCCACAAGTTCAGAAGCCTTAGACCAACAATCAATCAAAATTTCAGCCCCATCGGTTGGATGGTTTTGGGAGATATTGACCTTTCCACTTTCTGTTCTAAGCTAATTCACTGCTATGCTACCCTGCCCAGTGGGTTAGTTCCATGAATCTGTCCTACCAGGTTAGTGGAACAACATCAGACTGGACATAACAACTTGATCCAAAAAAAAAGAACTTTAAAAAGGGGTAGTCATTACATCATCTAGGGATGAGGAGGTACCTAGTAAATCCAACAAAATCAATGGTGGAGAAAGGTATCAGGGGTATTTATTTAATACATGGGGATATGTGAGTACAATTACCAAACTAATATTTTTTTTCTACAAATGTAGCAGACCGGCCATGGATCAAGGTATCGGCATCAGTATCATATCGGTTAATCCCTGGTGATCAACACAGATACAGATCGGGCGTATTGGCCAAAAAGTGATTGGTTTTTGAATTTTTGCTCAATACGGCCCAAGCCATATCATATCGGTATCAGTAATGACCGATACGGCCACCGATACAGATACCTATAACCTTGAGATCAGGTGAGGCAATCATTTTCCATTTTCTACATATACTACAATCATTTGCAAACTTTGGCAATTTGGCACAACAAGGTATGAAAAGATGATTCTGAAACTAGTATACACGCCCAGTATAAATAGTACAAAAGGCTATTCTGACTTTTTTCTTTTCTTTTGACAAGTCAATGTACTACTCTTTTTTAACTGATTGATACAAACTCAAAGTTTTGGGGGTCATATACCATACAAGTCAGTCTGGTCATAGTTATGCTGATAGACTTCTGATTTAATAACATTACAGATCAAATTTGGACTTCACCAATGTTTTCTGCCGGTCCCAAGCCCAGATAAATGAAGAGGGTTGGTGCGTCAGGTTGGCAGCCGGCACCCAAAAAACCCTAGCCAAACCCATTTTAAATAGATTCTGGAATCTTATACTTTTGATGTTATACTAAGGCGTCCTCCACAAGGCGCAGGTGACGCGCAACACTTTGACCCAGGAGTAGTGAATATTAAGCAAGGGTCAGATACCTGAATAGTGAGAAAGGGTCACCACGGTATCCCTGAAAGCAACGTGCCACATCGCGCCTGGATGTGGTGCCAAGTCGGCAAGGGTTCTCGCATAGTGGACAAGCAGGTAAAAAAGCTATTACAAAAGCATAGGATTAGATTAGCATCTTGGAACATCAGATCTTTAACGAGTAAAGAGTCTAGAATTGATGGATGTTATAAGGAGAAGAAGGATTAACATAGCTTGCATTCAAGAGACAAGATCAAAGGGTAAGATCGCTAAGGAGTTGGATGACTTTTAACTTTGATATACAGGGGATAAAAGTAATAGAAGCGGAGTGGGCATAGTAGTGGATAAAGACTTAAAGACTGATGTGGTGAATGTTAAAAAATTTGGTGATAGGACTATATCCATCAAGCTTGTGTTGAAGAAAGAGATTGTCAATATAATTAGCGCTTACGTACCCAAGTAGGATTGGATGAATGTAGTAAGTTACAATTTTGGGAACACATGGAAGGATTAGTGTAAGGTTTTAGACAAGGAGAAAAGATTAATATTGGGGATGATCTGAATGGACATGTTGGGAGAGATCGTAAAGGCTACAAAGGTGTACATGGAGGATATGGTTTTGGAGAGAGGAACGAGTATGGATTTTCACTTTTAGATTTTGCTATGGCTTTATGATTTATCCATTGTAAACACATACTTTGAAACGAGAGAGGAGCATTTAATTATCTTCAAAAGTGGGTATCATAGTAGCCAAATAGGTTTCTTTCTAACTAGAAGGTTCGATTGTAATGTTACACTTTCATTTGGGTGTGTTCTTCTATAAACTCATGGTTCCATTATGTTTAGCGGGCCTAAAATATGGTTTCCTAAAAGTAACAGGACCTAATTTGGTCATTTGGGCCTTGAAACCACCAACCAAAACCATTCACCAAAACCTTCCAGATTTTTACCAAAATTCCGAGGTTTAGTGAAATATTTCGGTTTCGAGCCTGGTCAAAACCATGCTCGAAATTCGAAATCAAGACCTGGAACCTTGGATCTAGATGATCCATTAAGTTTTGTGAAAATTAGGAGATCATCTAAAACACAACTTTTCTAATAAGTGAATCAAACAAAAGAAGTATAGAACAGAATTTCCAAATTGCAAGTGTTTATAACTGAACAATGAAACAAATGGCAACATCAATAGGGTAGGCATATCAAAATAAGTTTCCATTAAAACAAAGGAGATAAATTTTACTGCACATATTCCGACAGCAGATTCTGTAAATCATGTGTACCATCATTTGAAGATCAAAATTACAAGATCTGAAATTCAACTTAGTAAAAAAAGCCCCAACACAACCAACCACTCCTCCAAATTCTACTGAAAGAGTTAATAATATTCAAGAAAAAAAAATAAGGATAAAGAATTCGTAGGACATGAAAGCCCTCTTACAGCCAATCAAGGACAAACTGCAGCCTCACTAAACAATCAAATTTCATCCATTCAGATCAAAATCCACGACAAGAACTCCCTCCCAAGAATGGGGGGTAAAAACTGCTCACCAAGTCTTAAAACAAGTTTCCAGGGCGGACAACTGGATTTCTTGAATTAGAAAAGGTACACCTCAAAAATACAATTAAGTATACCTTAGTTATGTTAACACTTTCCGTAAAATCAAGCTCAGTAGGATCAATCTCATACTCTGGGACTTCACGGGCATTTTGGACATGCATAGGAGCCATCTGGAGTGGTAATCATGCAAAGAAAAAAATTACCAAAAATAAACAGAAAAGTAAACACCACAAGATAAGTTACAGAAGTTTATGACCTGTAGGGCACAAATCAGGCATAGAAATTTATCAAAAGAATAAACCTCAAAAGGCTAACCGAGACATACCAGAGGCTTGGCACCATGTTTCTCCAAAATTTTGATAACGTCATGGTTTTTGTAATGTATTGCATCTGCAAGAGGCTGTTCAAGTAACAATAAATCATTCTGGAACAACTTACAAGTCAAGTATGTCTTTTATAAATAAATATGATGATTAAGATTCTCAAAATATTCGGAAAAAATTGAAGCCATATTGTAAATCATAGAGGGGGTTTGGTAACAATCATGAATTTTATTGTAGATTATCGGAAAAATGTTTTCCCTCCTAATCCAACATTTGGCAAAAACATGTACTTCTAGAGAAAAAGCACACTATGTTCTAAGCCCTTTACAATTCTGTAGAATGACCTATTCCATTCAAGTTGGTAAGACACTATAAACTAGGTTCCGAAATGCTTTAATGCAATATAATAAATTAAAAGTATATGACGCAACATGATATAGTATGCTAATATTAACCTAATATGAGAAAACCAACATATACTAAAAAAGAAAATAATGGATATAAAGTATATTCATAAAAATAAAAAAAAAACTAAGACCATATCAGCATCATAGCATGTAATAGAGAAACAGAATGACAGAGCATGTTAGTATTAGGATTTCTTTTTTCTTTTTTCTTTTTCTTTTTTTTCCTTCCACTCGCATGAATGATTCCATGCATTCACTGTATAAAAATTGTGTACACAAGCCAATAAAACTGTTGTAAAAATCACTTTAATATCAAATAAAAAATAATAAAATACCTCCCCAACAAACAAGGCATCTTTCTATATCATAAGGAGGACCAAGTTGTCCAAAGTGACACCTAGGTGACCAAGGCAGGCGCATTTTGTGCATCAATAAAGGCAACAGCATGCCTAGGGCACTGAAAAGCACGTTGTCGCCCAGATGGCACCTTGACATCTATGTATCTAATCATTTGTAGCTGGTTGTTTATGCTTAAAATGACAAACAATAAAATTTTCTAAGTAAACTTGAAACGAAAATCCAGGATTTAAATATTTATACATGATTTTTACCAAACTTCACCGATTTTGCCAAAATATTTTTGTTTCTGGTGATGAAATCAACCTACTCTCAAATTTCGAATCCTTACCTAAGCATCAAGTAACCAATTTGACAACCTCAACCAATCCTTGAAAGCTAAACAATGATCTGATCCCCATTCAAATAAATACAAATGCTAAAGATATGGTTGAGTTCCTACTAAAAATAGAGAAGAAATTCTTACTTCTGGAGGTGGGATTTTTAAAGTTCAAAGCTTCAAATCTCTTTACTCTCCTAAAATAGCTTTAGATAATGCAAAGAAGTGGGGGAACAGCTTAGAAGGGATCTCATAGAACTCTCTCTAAGGAAGCAATTTCTTTCTAACACATTTTATAAGGTATAGAACTAAAACCTAGTCAAACAACTTGAATTGCAAGATTGAAGTGAAATGATAATATTTTTTAGTCAGATCTTATGATCTAAATACTATGATGGATTATTTTGCAAATGAGGACCGGTAAGATCTGGATCGAATTGCCAAGGATTTAGGAGTCAGAGCATGATCCCTTGGTAAATCATAAGATGCTGAGAACTTTGCTCATTCCAATAGAAGTTTAAGTAGCATTATAAGATACTGGAAGTAGTTCGAACTCAATCGAGATGTAGTTTTCCTGAGAAAGTTGCAAAGATGACCACATACCAAAATTCAACATTCTGGTACAAGTAATCTTGGCTTAAAATTGTATAATTGCTTACAGAAGTATTTTTATCCAATTGAAGCTTTCAAGTCAAAACAGTCTCTCGACATTCTCAGGGTAAGGCTGCGTAGTTCTCGTCCCCCCGGACCTCTCACATGCTGGAGCCTCGGGCATCAGGTATACCCTTTTTTTTTTTAAGCTTCCAAGCAAATTAACTACTTTGAACATCCTTTTTTTGACTTCTCCATTATTTTGGATTTCGACTGATGGAAGAGACTTTGTTATTTGTAAATTACTTGATATCAAATGTTGATGAAAGGATAGTTACTTTAAAAAACAAAAGAGATGAACATGAAGCCGGAAGTAATGAGGAAGGTAAGGGGCTAATGCTGATGGGACATCACACCAAGGACATTACTATATCAAGGAAAGAGAAAATGTTCAACCCCCAACCACACACAAAGAAGGGGTCCAATAAAAAAAAGACAATACTGACCCCTAAATAAAGGATTAATCTCCTATCCGACTTCCAAATTCATTTTATCAAAACCAAAACATAGAACAGTAAAGTCTGGTTCCAGCACTAAGTGAATCAAATGAACAATGATTGTTAAATGGGTCCTCATTGCAGCAACCTGAGACTCAACTGCAGCAGTTAGACAATCCAACAGGTCCAATAACATATAATGCACACACAGACAAACCAGGCTCTGTTGGAGAATGGCTCTTTCTAGTTTCTTACCACCTCTGTATTTTGAATAAGAGAAAAACGGTCCCACAGTTGTCTATGCTTCATTCAAACTTCAAGATCAAAAATATCCTTTCTGGATAGAGTTGAAGTTGGAAATTCGTTTTAATAAATCTATGATAAACCAGTATAAATGTCATTCTCCAATTCACCAGCCTATTGCTGTGTAAAATCCAATGTGGTTCACCTAAATAAATCAAAAAAAATAAAGCAACAAGAGATTAAAAAAAAGAAAAGAACTAAATGCCTCAGATGCAATTAGCAAACCAAGAGTAAACAAGAGGGTATCTCCCTTCTCACATCATTCGCTTGGATAACTAATTGAATCTTTCAGAAAGAACAAGTCAATTTAGTCCAAAGAAAGCTGTCAACTGAACATACCGTACTGTCCCATCGATCTGTCGGATCAACTTCGGCTCCCCTCTGAAGCAGCAATTCAACAACATCAGCACGGCGCTGGCAAGCAGCAACATGCAGCGCTGTCCTTCCATCTACGTCCTTGAAATTCACATCTGTTCCAGAATCCAATAGCTCAACTATCCCTTCCAGATCACCTTCATTCGCAAGATACATAAGCCGAAAAGTAGGGTCAATAACTTCTGCAACTTCCAATTCTTCGTCATCCACTTCCGATACATCCTCGTCTTCCCGTGCAAGAGGACACCTCGTCGTCGCCTTTGTTTCCATATCAATTAATCCAACAAAAAAATAGCAAAAACTTTCTCTTCTTCTTCTTCTTCGGAACACGAATTCAACAAACTCAACTCCAAAGTCTTAAGAAGTCAAAACCCTGTATTAAACACTAACGATTAACAGTAACTGAATTTTGACAAGCAATTGTCCGAAATTCTGGTTGGAATTTGGAACACCATGAAAAAACTTGAACTTGTTGGAGAATCGAAAAAGAGATCAGAGAAATAATGGGAAAAAAAGTGAATATAATAGTGAGAGAGAAGATGAACGCGGTTTGAGTTCGGGAAAGAAGGTTGGTTGGATCAAAATATGGAAAATACAGATCAGATAAGCCGTAATAAAGCATTCATTACTCACTGACATTTCAATTTTTTAAACCCTTTTCCCATTTAAGCAAAGGAAAAAGCCGCCGGCCGACACGTTAGAAAAGGCTTCTTGTTCTTGCCATCCCACCCTCCCAGTATTTGGTGACCGCGTCCGCATACTCCGCACACGCGAATCTATACTTAACTTCTGCCAAATAAAAAAACATGAGAGGGGAAACGCTGTCCGTCTAGCGTTTCCCACGCCCAAATACAGACCTGTTCTTAGGGGTTAGTGGTATCTTTTCACTGTCCCCTGAAATTAGGGATTGTGTCTCAACGTGATAAAATAGAGTACATTCTTCCACCCCCAAGAATACACTTAGACACAATGGGTGTAGAAAGACCGTATGCCCACGAGCTAAAGATATTCCTATGCATTCTCTCATTGGACATCTTCCCATTGGACTGTCCATTGAAATATACCTATGTGTCATAGGGTAGTGTTTCTCTTGCCTAAAAATCTAGGAAGAAATAATGTTATCTACTTGTGTAGGTCAATAAAAAACCACACAAAGACACCTTCAACGCATAGAGAGAATGGCAACGTAGTTTTTTTGTATCCACCTGTGTCTAGGTGCGGACACACGTAAATAGGTAATTTTCTTTTTTCAAAAATTTTATACTTAAAAATATATTAAGCTTTTCTAATAGAGTTAGAAATTATTAACTTCAGTGGGAAGTTTTGCATGAATTAAAAAAAAAAATTGTGATCAAGAAGGTTTTTAAGTGAGTGATCATTACCTGATTATGTGGTTAGTATGCCAGCATACAGGCCAATGGCAGTGACATTGACCTTGGGGTATGATCGTCTTTTCACATTGTGTTGTGTCTCGGCAGAGTGTAAACAGTTTTACCCAAAAATAAATAAATAAATAAAATGTACAGTCTGTATACAGCTTTTTTTTTTCTTCCTCTTTTAAATGAGAGGGAAAGAGCAATAATATATCAACCCCACGGCCTCACCGGTTAATTGTTTTGAGAACCTTGTATCATTGCTCAAATTAGTCGTTAATTAATTTGTGAAGTTTCGAAAACGAAAACTGACTCAAAATTCAACTTTAGCAATACAGTGCGGGCCAAATGAACTTCAACTTGTGACTAATCCCACGAGATCTATATGCAGGCAACTACCTTTTGTCATGAAAAAGTATAACCAAAACTACTATTGGGTCCACTAAGATCAACCCTCCAAGTGGCTCAAAAGTGGTGAATTATACAAATATCTTCTTTTGACGCAGCCAACCGCCAAGAGAAATATTTTATTTCTCCTTTTTTTTTTCAGAAAGGAATCTCCTCTTTTTTTCTCACTCCCTATTAAATATCTCCTTGAAACATGTGTTTTTTTTTTTCTCTCTGCTCAGTCTTCATTAAATATATAATTTAATTATTATTAATTTGACATATATGATGTTGATATTATTGTGCACCATATAGCATAGTTGGAAAACCAGATTTTAATTTTAGAGAATCATCCACTGAGTTAAAATTTTGAAATATCTGATTAAGAATTGTATAAGGTCTACCAGGAATTTGGCTTGATTCTAATTCTTTATGCTTTCATTCTTTACCAATGCCTTACACGTACATGAGAGGTCTCTCATTCTAATCCAATCATTGTGGATCAAACTCCTTTTTCCTCGAAAAAATCATTTGACCAATAAAACATCTAGATATGACCTGATTCTACTCCCTCCATCAGGATTTGGCTCCTCTCCAACCATGCTACTTAGTCGCATGGTTCTTATACTCAGGCACAATAGCTCATGAAATTACTTTCTTACCCCCTATAAAATAAAAACTACATCCATGTTGATATTCCAGCATGCATTCTCATTGATCCTACACACTGGTGTAGGAATCACTAGACTGGGTATCTATCTCTTTCCCTAAGAAACAATAAAAATTAGTGATATAATTATGCGAGGTAATGATTACAAAAGTTATTTTCTTTAAGTTTGAAAATCTTCACTTTCTTTCCTTAAATTGCCCTTACAAATAATCCAAGCTTAAGAAAGAGAGAGAGAGAGAGGAATATTCTTAAATCACCAAGCCCTTCTTTTCGCATTTTTTATGAGGAGAATGACGAAAAAAACGAACTTAGATTGTCAACCATTAGAATATTATTAAAGTAACATTCATAATTCTAACATTAATATAGAGATATTGTCTAAATATTCAAATATGTTCAAAGAAGTGAGAAACTATGGGAATGTAATTAGGTATTGGTAGCAGATCAAAGGAAACTGAAAAGATTGAACTGAACTGATCGATGGAACTCATTGTCGGTTCAGTAAAGACTTTAGTTTTTAAAAACTATATTAAGGGTTTGAAACCGGAGAATCTGATAAAATTCAGGGCAAAAAATCCTGATAAAAAATATAAAAATTCAATTTTTTTTACACCTTTTTATAGATTTAAATTATAATAATAAAAAAAAAACCGAGACCAAATCCATAATATAATGATAAAAACCATAAATTAAAAAACATATAAGAATAAAAATAAAAAAAACAAACGATAACGGATTAAAACCGATCATACCAATGGTTATAGGTTTTGGTTTGACTTTGTAGATCAAACACCTTATTAGTTTGGTTTCGCTCTTGCTGGTATATATACTATCGATGAAATATACTTACTTATGCCTGAATTTGGTATGATCTCTATTTCAATTTCATGGGGTTATTTTATTTCAAAAATTATTTGGTTTGATTTATGCACCTTAGTTCAGTAAAATAAAAATTCTAAAATAGCTGAGGAGTTGTCTTACTTTTAAAATTGAAATTATTATTTATTTATTATTATTATTATTATTATTATTATTATTATTATTATTATTATTATTATTATTATTATTATTATTATTATTATTATTTAAAGGAGTTCATGGTTAATTTCATTTGACTCTTTAATGTGCACATGATTCATTTGATGAGAAAAGCAGTGATTTCATATTAAAAATAAGGGTGATTTACGTCAACCTCCCCTGTCTTTTACCGAAATTACATAATTCCCCTTGAAAATCAAAAAATTACATTTAAACCCATAAAGTTGACACCGTTAGAGAAGTGTTTGTTTTGAATTTTAATTGACGAAATTGCCCCTAACCCTTTTAAAGACACTCTCTTCTCTTATATACCCAAAACCCTCACCAACCCTTACAAGCCCAAGGAGGATGACGTTGGAGAACGCCCTACGGTGGAGAGGAGCTGTTATTCCGGTGGGTTTTTCAGGCGAGGTCTCCCACGAAGGTGGGCGGTTGTCCCTGGACGAGATCCCGCAGAGACCGACAGAGAGGTCTTCGATTGTTGACACGTGGAATTATCCAATCCAACGGCGAGCGATGAACAGAGGATGTGGATCTCAATTGTTATGGATTTCAGGTCAAAATCGCCATTCTGCTCCCTTTCATTCTTCGTCTCTGTTCAGTGAGAGAGACCAAGTGGTGCTAGGTTTGATTTCTTCCTCCTCTCTCTTCTTTCTCTTGTCTCTTCATCTCTATTCATCGGCTCAGATTCAGGCTATTTCTTCCTCTCCTTTCAACAGTTTCGTCTTTCATGGGACGAAGAGAAATGGTAAATTTCTTATTCTGCTTTCATCCTTTTATTTTTCTTGCTTTTTTCTACTACATTTCATGATCTCATCTGTTAAAGCTTGTGATTTTTTTCCCCACACCATTGGACGATTTGTTATTATTATTTAAAGTCCTAATTTTGTGGTCAAGTTCATGGATTATGTTAGGTTTTTATCTCCGTCCATTTTGAAAATTAGTCTTATTGAACTTACGAGGAGGAGGAAGAAGAGAACCCTCTCCATCCGCTTGGGGAGGCTGTCTTCACATCAATAGGTATTGGTTATGCCAAATCCTCCCTGCCCTTGATAGCATTACTGCTTTGGCATTTGTTATAACGCTTTCATCACTCGATTTGCAAAGGAGGAAGAAGAGAGAAGAAGATGGCGGAGAGGGTTTCAAAGACGGTCCTCTCTTCAGTGGCTGGTCTCTCTCGCTTAGGAAGAAGAGAGAAGAAGAGAGAGGAGGAAGAAATCAAACCTAGCACTATCGGAGAGGAGAACCTTCGTCGGAGAGGTGTTTGTTGCTCGTGGCTTGCAGACAGAAGAAACCAGTAACATAGAAAACGGGAAGATGGATTTGTTGGGATAAAGTTATATGAGGGCTTTTTGGGGTTTTCAAATTGTTTCAATGAAACTAACGGCTTAACCCAAATAAGATGCTAACAATGTCAATTTTGTGGGTTTAAATGTAACTTGTTGACTTTCATGGGGGATTATGTAATTTTGGCAAACAACATGAGAGGTTGATGTAAAAAACCCAAAAAATAAAACACCACCCTTCTTCTACAGATGGTATACCTACCAGTATATCCCACCACCATGCCACCACCACCACCACCACCATCAGAAATTCAGAAATAATTCTTGAAATTTTTTCACTTCCCTCCCTTTAATTTCTAGTGCAACCATATATAAGTTAAGAAAAATAGTTGCACAGTAAGGTAAATTTTAATATCTAAATTTAAAATATTTTGTAATTAATTATGCAATCATGTAAGGTATGATGATTACAAAAGTTTCCACTATATATAAGGCCATATGACACATTTATTTAAGTGCTTATGATATTTCAAATGATTGGGTTTACCGTTTTACTAGATCAGGGACCTTTCTACTAAGGTGGGTGCCAAATTTTTATTAATCATAGTATTACTTCTTTGAGTTTGGATTTGTCTTATCTGTGGCGTATTACTTGGGGTTTGAAAATTCATCCCAAGTTTGTCACTTTTCTTTAAATTTTTTGTTGGTGCAATTCCCACTAAAACTAAATTACAATAGCAACTGCAGGTTGATCTGTTTATACTAAATGAATTTCGTTTGCATATTGAATTTCGTCAGGCTCTTTACTTTATTCACTTTTAAAGAGTAGTCTCTTTAACTGTGGTCTTTCAAAAGTTGAGTGTAAGTATTTTATGTCGGTAATGATTATCACTTTCTACTAGGGATGTCAAAAAAATCCGATCTATCTGGAACCTGTCTTAGCTCGTCCTGCACCCGAATAGAGTTTGGGTTGAGATTCAGCCCATAGGGTGGGTTAGGGTTGAGAATTTCAAGCCTGAGGTCGGGTTGGGTTAGGTCTTGGTTGAGGTCTCAACTAGGGGTGCAACAGGGTCGCGTTGGGTTGGGTTTCTTCAAATCCTAGTCCAACCCTGAGTCCCTTTAATTGGGCTCAAACCCGCTCTGACCCTGCCTTAGGACCGCAAAACTTTAACCCTGGCCTACCCTTTAGGGTTCAATGCAACCCTTATCCATCTTGATTGGCCCTGATTTTTCAAGGTCAGATCGGAATGACCCTGACCCTGACCTTGGTTCGCCATCAAGGGTTGGGCATACCTTGACCCTAACCCTAGCCTACAAAATATGAAATAACTTAATAATAAAAAAATATTCATAATAAAGAGGAGATTAAAATACAAAGTTACAAATTACTTATCATGAGGAGAACATCCTAAAGCAAACATTTAAACAATACAAATAACTCCAACTATTATAGTAAACAAAGAGGAAAACAAATAATCAAATAAATTTCAATTATTTGTCATGATAAACAAAGAGATCATCCTAATAAGGCAAATAATTTGAGATCGGTGAGAAGATATATTAGGAGTTTTGAGGTGTCAATGACTCAATGTCAAACAATATATAAAATTAGGTTAAATTCAGGGTTAACATCAATGTCACAACAAGGGTCAACATCAAGGGCCAAAAGTGAGGGTAAAAAAATCAGGGTTGGGTTCAAGGCGGGTTGGGCCGGCCAAAAACATCAACCCTTACCCCGCCCTGACCCTGACTCAGGGTCAAAAATTTCAGGGTTGGGTCAGGCCGGCCCTCAAGGCAAAAAATTTCGGATCGGTATTTGTTCGGGATTAGGGCGGGCCAAGGGCAGGTTTGGACCGTCAGGGCCAAACTTGCACCCCTAGTCTCAACCCAACTCAACCTGACCCGATCCAATCCAACCCTATATATTAAGTATATAATAATATAAATATGTTAATAATTATAAATGGGTACCTATAGAAAAATGTCTGCAAAAAGTCATTCGTTTTCCACAATCTGCATGTATATGAAAACTTTGGTCTTTGGCATATGCAATGCATCAAGATCAAGCAACCAAGTAACCAATAATAATGGGCTAGGATGGATTGGATTAAGCCACCCCCAATCAAGGTTGGGCCGGGTTGGGCTAAACCTGACAGGATTGGGCCTAGACTAAGATATCCTAGCCCAACCTAAGGCTACGCTATCAAGGCTTGGGTTGAGTTAAGAAGGGTTGGGCTGGGGTCTTAAAAAACCCGGTCCATTGACACCCTTACTTTACTGCATTTATGTTTCTTCGCTCCTCTCCAAACCCTATTATTATTCTTAATTTAGTTCCCAGATAATCTCTTACGCTTAATCTTTATCCTTTACGTACTGAGGTGACTGTACCAAATAATCTTAATAGCTATGTGTGGTAGAACCACACAGTTTGACATCATTCTTCTTTCAAAAAGTACAATTTTAAAAGACAGGGGATCTCTGCCAAACTGCGTGGCCCCTACACGATTGTGGGCCAATGATAATGGACGAGGCATCAATATGGGTGGGATTTTCATATTTTGGGGGGGGGGGGGCATATGTCATTTCTCCCCACTATCTCCAGGCACAGGCATCATGTAGCTTGGCAAGATTGTTTTTCATAATTTTTAATTAGGAAAGAGAATGCTATGCGTTTGCTCGGCGAATGCGCCAATGCGTAGACCAATGACCAATGGGTGGACGCACGAAGACTTCTTTAGCAAATGAGGCATAGGTAGCATAGTCTTTTTACACCTGCCTATGTGGCTATGTGTAGGCATAGATAAATGCAAGTCAATACCTTCATTTTTTCCTTTTAATTTAAATTCATGGGTAAAGAATGTCCTAGTTGTGTGGCCCTACAACACAAAACCAATGAGGGGCGCACAAGATTTAGATCCTCTCCAACGTCAGAACCCCAATGTGCATCCAGCAATTAGGAGCACCTTGATCCTTAGGTGTTGGGGTGCGTGCCCAGCCCCTCGTGCTCCCAGCCTTCGGATGTGGTTGGGCTTTCTCCGGAACTTGAGGGTTCGGAGTTGCGCACATGTGTATAAAGACGGTGCGGTTTTGAGGTTTTAGATGGTGACGGCGTAATTTCTCCTCCTTGTGTCTAAGGGCATGGGCCACGGAACAAGGGATCCGTTCTTTTCCCCTTTCATGTTCCTAGATAACCAACTCAAGTTGACAAACCCAACACAAATGGGAACGGATCCACCGAAATAGAAGAACGGGGAAAATTGTGACTTCAAAGACTTGAATACCAACAGCCTCGACATAGAGAGAGAGAGAGGAGGAGGAGGAGGAGGAGGAGAAAATGTCGAGACGAAGATTGCTTGTGTTGCTGAAGCCCGGGAACATCTATCAACCCAGGTGTTCGGATGGCGTTTCTCGGGTTAGAAACCCTCAGGTAGTTATCATTCTCGCACCAGCATCGCTGATTCTCCTTCCAATGTGTTTAATGTATTGTGTGTTTCGTTTTTCATTTTAAGATGATTGGAGTTCTTTCTTAATCGCGAAAGTTCCTTCTTTGGATGATTAGTGTTTTGTTCTCGGTCAACTGTAATTGGAGGTATTTTCATAACATGGAAATACCTTTGAATAAGGAAACTGATAATGAATAATGGATGAACGAGTGACAATCCAAACTACCATGGAAGAGTTTTTACTAATCATGACTCATGAATGAACGGTTTTCAAATGGATGTGCTTACCGTTAAGCAATTTCAAATAATGTATACTTATAACTTTTGAATGTCAGTTCAATTGCGATTAACCCAAGTTTCCCTTTTCTTGGAAAAAGAGAAAATTGAGAAATTACATCAATTTCTTTTCTTTTGCCGTTCCTGATAAGTTGACTGTGTGTGCTCCCTGTATTTAAATAATGATGTATAATCTTACTTTGTATGCTATATACAAATAATCATTACAGAATCTAGGTGTTTCTGTGGGATATGGTATTCTAGAAAGTGAGATTTCTCTCAGACTTAGGATATGTGGTTTCTTTCAGAACTGGTGAGCAGAAAAAGAGAAAACCCATGTGAAGATGTTTCCCTTGAGTGCCTTGGTCTCACTCAATAGACACTAAACTGGAGATATTGTCAGACCCTATATGCTCTTGGAGAAATTGATGATGTGAAAAAAGGTATGAACATATGATTAACGCTTTCAACCTTTACATGGAATTTTAGCCAATTCTCTTTCCCTACCAGCTTGCTAGCTAGCTAGCAGACTTCTCAGGGGCAACTGTTTGTAGGAAAAAAAGTTCTCATGGAGCCTGGTGTTCTCCAAATGAACATCAGGTATTGAGCTTTTGTACTTTAAATAATAGCGTTCAGCACTTAGTTTTCCCTTGTGTAATTATTTTGCAGTTGATAAAATTAATCCCAAAATAATTGATAGTTTGTGCCTCGAGTTTTAGCTTGGGAAGATCTTCATTCGTATTATGCATTTCAGTCATTTGGTTAAGCAACCAATTTAAAGTGGATAAATATTTGGATGGCCTAAGCTCCAACATACCCTAATGTAACTCCAGTACGTCAATATGAGTCTGGTTATACAAATCCTGTTCTTCCATTCTGCTATATCTAAGACCTTATCAATATTCATCAGGTAGCCATTTTTATATTCTTTTCTGCATCAGTAATGCAACACTCCAAAAGTCTCTCTCTACTTTGCGCACCTTGATCTAATAATGGACAACATCCCTTTGAATTCTCAGTCTTTATCTTGATTACCAGACCAAGATGACAGAAATGGCATTCAGGTGTCTATTCACCATCAATACTAAATATTTTTTGTTTATTAAAAAAAAAAAACAAAAAGAGCAACCCAGTGCACGAGGCTCCCGCCACTGCAGGTTCTGGGAGGGGCAAGTGTACGCAGCCTTACCCTCTGCTTTGTAGAAGAGGCTGTTTCCAAGTTTTGAACCTGTGACCAATATGTTGCAATTATTTATTCTCCTACTAATATTTTATACTCAAGTTGCTTCCGTATTCTGTTTTTGTTCCAATTCAATCTAGGAATCTTTTTTTCCAACAACATCTCTCCGTAGTTCTACATTGGAATCCACCTACTCTACATTATTGCAGAGGAAAATCATGTCATCAGCAAGAAATAGAAAAGGACAATCCCTCTATAATTGGTTGAGAACATATATATATATATATATATATAGTATATATAGTACGTAAATGACAACTGAGACTTATGGTACAGGTTCTAGGAATGCACGTATGGAAAAGAGGGGACCTGTATCATTTGTGTGGTTCATGGATTGTTATCTGTCTGATATTAATTAACAATCTGGTGTCAACTTGAGTATTAAATGGAGGAGAAGTGAGGCAAGATAGGTGAATCAATGTTTTTGGTTGGAACTCTAAATTGATGTGAACTAGATGATATTCACATCAAGTCCATTTTTCATTTTTGGCTTTGTGTGGTACTTCTTTCCATTCCTTTCGCATTGATGATTTAGAAGGATGTCCGAGGTTAGAGGGTTCTTGCAAGAGTTGTTCTTTCTCTATCCCCAGCTTCATTGACCAAAAACCACCATTCTGGAGGATTTCTCAGAGGTACTCATCTGCATTTACTGGTCCAGTTCAAATCTTTGGTAACTGTCTCTTTTCCAAGCAGTCTCCAGGAAATGGAAGAAGACCTTTTAACTTCTGAAGAATCACTTTGTAAGAAGGGAAAGAAAATGGCAGCAAGTGTGGAATTGAAAAGGATCGAGGGGGAACGAAGATTAAGACAAAATCTACGGGTAGGGAGGGGGCAGGGGTTGATAGGATTTACCGTGGATCAAGATGTTTCAGGTGTCACTGTTTCAGTGTTTGATTATTCTGTTGAGAGTCATTTTAGAGCAATTGACATGATTTCAAAGCTTCGTGGAGAGATGGGTGAAGAAGCTTGGGGTATGTGTGACATCGAACGGTTGGCTGCTGCAAACACTTTCTTAAAGGAATGGAAAGTGCTGTATTGAAAAGAATGCATTGGATGGATGCTCGGGCATTGAGAAGGAAGATCGCTTTAATAGGTGAAAGGCCATGGGGAGATACCGTCTGTGATTCATGGATCTCCGATCGGGAAACCGATATTACAAGCCAAGAATCATAAGATTAAGTTGTCACACTCCGTTCACACTGAATCGGGCCAGTGACCGGGTTAACACCGGTTAACTCAAACCTGCCAGGATCATCTGATACTGTATTCCACCACAACATACACACAACTAATAAAAGATTTTCAGATCAGCGGAAGACTTGGTTTACTTGTGAATATTCCCATAATACTTGATACCCGAATTGTGATACAATAGTTATATACATGTGGGCCCGAAGACATGATATTTACACAATAAAAGTACAATTCACATATCAAGTACATAAAAGAAACCATAAAAAAATCAGAGTATACAGCTCGGCTCGGTATCAAAGGCTAGAGCTCAGCTCGGCATCAAGGGTTGAGCCCAGCTCGGCATCACATGGTGGAGCTCAGCTCAGCCTCAAAAGTGGAGCTCAGCTCGGCATTAGAACTGCGGCCCCGCAACACAACTCTCGCACGAGCAATCAGTGCCGTGCTCTATCTCCTCAGGGGCCCACCAGTCCTCTTCGGGGAATTCGACTGTGGGACCCACCCCGTGCTCTTCAGATGTGTGACCTGCAAGATCATCTAAAAAGGGGTGCACACGTGGGATGAACTCACTAGCTCAGTAAGTGGAAAGATGGACCACACAATAGTCCACACAACAACACAATCATATGCACTACATGCTATGCAATACATTTTAGATCACATCCACCTAAGCAACATTACTAAGTCTTTGGTTTAGTGCTATTATAGCCACAGTGCGCGTATACTCCGGGTACGAGCCGCGAACTCCATCCCGCGATACACCCATAGGGCTGTCGGAGAAGGCCTACCGTGAGTACTCGGAAAAATAAAAACATGCCGTCCACCGGCTCTCAACAGAAAAGTAAATGACTGAAATTAAAGGTGCTGACTCCAGCAATTTAAAAGCAGTACGATTGGCCCTCTTGAATGTACCATCGGGGTTGCCGACTATCCTAATGACCCGCCGGGCGTTATGTCTAACCGCCACAGTGACTCGACAACCGCGACCACTGCTTCCCCCCAAATGGTAACCCAACACCTTAACCCCTGTTGGGAAGGGTTGTAGCACGGGATGGTGAAAATCCTAAACCGCATGCTCCTATATGACAATAGTACGATTGCATAGTGCCACCGCGTCCCATACCACGGATCACCAATGCACTCGTTTCTAAGCCGACTACGGCATCTAGTCTATTAATGCATTATGCACAATGATGTCAACATTCATCACATAAGCATCTCATCACTTGGCATTTAGAAAGTAAACATAGCACACATGCATAACAATGTGAGGATGACTAATCTACATAGCATTTTCATGATGGCATGACTAGACTAGATACAATTAAATGAATGCCAAACAATGCCTTGAAACAAGGCCAAACGTCCTCTCCCCACTTACCTGTAGTATACAAGGATTCCTGTTCGGTACGGGTGAGATCCGGTGTGAGAAGCGTAGGATTTGGTGAACCTAACATGAGTGAGCGGGGTTAGTACTTCACCATTTTGGAATCAAAATTAACACGATCCAATGACACGATCATGTTTAAAATCCTAAAAGAAGGTCACACGTCCGATTCGGGCCCAATCGGACGGAAAAATCACATTCGGAGCCTCTCAGGTGGGTCAGACAGCCCACTTGTCTGGCCCACCGGTTTGGCCCACCGGTCTGGACCGGCAGGCAGGTTGGCCCGTTGGTTGGGCCAGGGGGCCTGCTAAGACCGGCGGGCAGGGTGGCCTGTCGGTTAGCCCGCCGGTTGTGCCCGAGGGCCCTGCCCTCTCAGGTGGGTGCCCACAGGCGGGCCAGATGGCCCACCGGTCTTGCCCACCGGTCTTGGCGGGAAAACTGCTGTTTCTTCCCAACTTCCTCCATTCTTTGGGGATTCAAATGGGGCTTTTCCAAACCCATTCTTCACACTTTCAATGTCTTATAGGATGGTTCTAACCTAGATCTAGGTTAGATTCAAGGAATGGGAAGCCATCTTACCTTCTTTGCTCAAGAACACCTTCAAACCCCCAAAATCACTTCAAATCCCCAATGCTTCTCCAACCTTGTCAATACCTCTTCAAATCCTTTAAGATCAACAATTCAACACATAAATCATCTATTAAACCTTAGACTCATCATTTCAAAGGAGATTTACAAGATCTCAAGAAACCCTATTCGAATCAAGGGTTTTACTTGGGTATGGTGAATGTTTGAGGAACCCAACTTTGCTTACCTCTAAATGTAGATTTAGTGTTGAAGATCACTCCTCCGGCGCCGGAATGGGGAGATCAAGCTTCGGCGCCGATGAAATCCCTCTCTTCTTCCTCTTCCTTCTCTTCTCTTCTTTTTTCCTTTCCTTTCTCTCCTCTTTACTATCCTCACCAACGTACGAGTGTCATAAATGAAAAAGAAAAGAAAATCATAAATGCTATATATACTTCTTAATTAACTACTAATTCACATGGATGGGTCACTCAGGTGGGTGGGTGCGCCCACCTGTCCGCCCACCTGAGGGCCAAAACTTGGGATTTTGATAGAGTTCGGGCCTCGGCGCGAACCCCACCATTGGCATACGGTGTAATATACGTATGCACCTTAATATACGTCTACATATCTGCTTTATCCGTACATGGCCTTATGATAGGTGCATGTACACGGCTTGGGTATTCCCATCTCTTCTGGCACTGGCTCGGACTCGTCGGGCCAGCCGGTGTTCAAGGTCACCCTTGCCATCATAGTCCATAATGAGCCCGCTATAACTCTCTCCGGTTCGGGTCCTGCATGGTTAAACCGGGTCAACCGTGAAATCAGACCGGGTTTAAGAAGTAGGGTATTACATAAGTTGTGAAACTGGAAGCTCCCCTGGGGAAAATGCTATTAATGGGATACACTCAACTCAATCTTCCGCTGTGACTATCCCTAAGATGGTTAGTAATTCTAGAAATTCGAGATTTTTTCAGTCCACATCTCCCACTTTGTATGTGGGAGGCTTGTTTTGGCATTGGATTGGTGTCCAAGACTTTGTCAGAGTTCTGACTCTAATATTTCTTGTGAGTACCTTGCTTGTTGCTGCTCATCCTCTGGAATCTTCGTATCACATGATGACAAGATAGGTGCTCCTCTGACTGGCAAAGGTCCAAATTTTGTGCCTCTTAAGTGTCAATGTGAAAGAGGAGGGCTTATCACCTCTGAATAAGCCAAAAGGGAAACCTAGAAAAGATGTTGCAGAAGAATCAACTCTATTGAGGAAGCCAAGAGGGAGACATAGAATAGATTTTCCCGAAGAATCAAATCCATCTAAGAAGCCAAGAGGGAAACCTAGAAAAGAAAAGGCCTTTGAAAATCACTTCCATTGAAGAAGCTCAGAGGTAGATCTAGAAAGAAGAAGGCAATAGAAGGCTTAGACAATATAAAGTTATAAACAGCAGTAGCCAGTTTGTTCCAGCCCTTGTTGAATTTGCAGAATATTCAACCCAGTTTCTTGCTAGTAGTGGGTTGGCTTGCATACTAATGAACAGGCTATGCTAAAAGAATGTAATTCTGATTATGTGTTTGACAGGCTCCCAAGAATGCTTCAGCCATCGATTGTAAGCTCCTATATCAGATGCCAAAATACCCCTGCAGAAGAAAAGAACGAGAGATAACGCTAGGTTGAGGAGTGATTTTGATGGTGTTTGTCAATCTTTGTCTAACCACAACGAGGATAATGAACCTTATGTTGCGGTTTGCAAGCAAACAATAGCTCTATGCAGTATATTTCTGCATCAAGTCAAAATATGCCAAATTATGGCTTCTTGGAAGTTACTACTGTCTTCCAAAAGATGTTGCTTTGTGACGCTTGTGTTATGCTTCGCCCTATGTTTGGCCCACATGACAAAAGTTGCATGGAATGTGAAATGATGACCTTCTGACTTTATGATTTCACTTCCAAACATTGCATGGGCTATCTAGCCATATTGTTGGGAAATGGTTCAGTGGAAGTGTGGAGGTTCCTTCTGTGAGTACAATCAAAGTTCTATATTAGGAGGCACCGATCCTCTTTTTGTGAGACTGGAGCCGGTCTTTAGGTGCTCAAAGTTGAAGTTTGGGGACAGGTAGAGTATTTCTTGAGTGGCCATCTTTATCCTCACATGGTTTAATACTAGCTGGATGCCATGATGGAACAGTTTCTTTCTGAAAATTTTCTGCAAGGCTCTGAAGATACAAGGCCTTTGGTTTGCTTTTAGTGCAGATTCTGTCCCTATAAGAGCACTTGCTTGGGCGCCCGATGAAAGTGACCCAAAGAGTGCAAATGTTATAGTCATTGCTGGACATGGAGGCCTAAAATTTTGGGAATTCGTGATTCATACCATCCACTATGGGAGCTGAATTATGTACGGAGTGATGTATGCGGCCTAGATTGACTGGCAGATCCAAAATATGTCATTTTATCCTTAGAAGATGTACGGAGTGTATGGTTTCGGTGACTAGAAAACGTTTTGTTGGGACAGAACAATAGGAATTGCACAGTTATTACTGTTCACCATTTTCAATATGAAGTTTTCAAGTGTCACGATTAGCAGGTTTGGTTGCATATTGCAGTGCAGATGGTAACATTCTTATTTTCAGCTAACCGCAAAAGTAGTGGAGAAGAATCCTTTTGATGCAGTTCCAACAAGGGTTTACACAAGGAGAACCAAGACCAAGGTCGACCCAAGTGGCTGACTGGGTCGACCCAGATCTGGTCCAAGTCAGCCCACGGTTTGGGCTGCTGATGGGGTTACTAATTAGTTATTTAGTTTCTATTTTGAAGTCCTAAATCAAATTTTAGTTTCTAATTTCTGTCTAGACTAGTTTCTATTTTCATTAGATTCTAATTTCCAGTTTTTAGTAACTTCTTGTAATCAATTTTTAGTAACTCAGATTTAGTAACTCTGAGTTACTATTACTTGTAAACCCTCCCTGTCATTATAAATAAAGATGATGGCTCTTTTAATGAGCCATGATTTTGACAAATTACATGGCTGTTGCTGTTGCTTTCTCTGCAAGAGAACTTCCTTGTGTCTGATCAATGTATTGGGTTTGGTGTTTGATCCAAGTGACACCTTGCGGCGAGAAGTCCAGGAGGTCTCTCAAGTTTTATTATTTTTTCTCAACAATTTCAAGTGTTCTTCTCAAAGGTCTACTACTGTTACAATCAGGTATTTATTGTTTAAAGTTTTCTGCCCAGAATTCTTGTAGAAGTACCATCGGCCCTGTCTGCTGTAGCTGTTAGAAGTGTCTGTTAAGGCTGAAATTCTGATCGATTGTTCTCCTATTCCCCACTAAGGATCGATCCATATCTGGGCTGATTCTGTGCAACCATTAAAGAGATATTCAAAATCTCTTATATTTTGTCCTGTAGTGATTTTTTCAGAACAGAACCAGAATCGATTGCTTTGGTTTGTCCTATTCTGTTTCTGTGGTTCCTGCTGTTGATTTGGGACTGTTACCTCATTTTATTGCTGCTGGTTTTATTTATTTGATCAACTAATATTTGACTACTACTGGTCTGACTTACTTGCTACTGATTTTCTGAGATCGTTATATACTGTTACTTCTATTTTCTGTTGGTCTGATTATAGTGGTTTGTGGGGTGTAATCTGGTTGTTCTTTAGTCTAAAAGTTCCTGCAGTTTTGGGACTGGTTTGGTTGTCAAATCCATTCCTACATTAAGTGGTATCAGAGCATGGCTGGGAACAACACCCCCACGGCCCTAGCTTCTCTTATGGAGATGCTACAGACTATGAGGACTGAGATGAAGGCTGAACAGCAAGCCTTACGGACTGAATTGGAGGCTGAATTAGATACCAGGTTGTTGAATGAAGAGACCCCACCACAATAGCCTACTGGCGATTCACGTACAACACCTGAAGTAGAAACCCCATTGAATGTCATTGCTCAGTTGACTAACAGGAGAGCAAACCCTAATCTGAGAACACCACAGAGGGTTCCGATAGCACAACCTACTGTTGAAGAGCATGTAAGAGGATATTTTGAGACTGAGCGTCCCGTGCAACAGAGGTATTCTGGAGATTCACAGAAGGTTAAGCTCGATCTGAAGGAGTTTGATGGGAGATATGACCCCCAATTGTTCTATGATTGGGTAGTGGCACTAGACGACTATTTTGACTATTATGAGTTACCTGAGGAACGGAAGATGAAACTAGCTCGTGCTAAGCTAGTTGGGGCTGCTCGTGAGTGGTGGAAGACCTATGAGCTAGAGTTAGAAGACCGTGGTAGAGAACCTACTAGTTGGGAGGAGATGAAGCTTGAGTTATCAGATAAATACTTGCCATGCAACTTCAGAGCTCGCGTACAAGACCAGCTAAACTCTCTTCGTTAAGGGTCTATGACTGTTGCCGAGTACATGAACAAGTTTGACGCACTTTATTCTCGTACAGGCATAAGGGAGAATGAAAGGCAACTGTTATCTCGGTTTCGACTAGGATTGCGAACTGAAATCAACAGGGGTATCGAAGTTGTTGAAGTGCACTCAGTGAGGGATTGTTTTGACAAGGCCCTACGAGCAGAGGAGCTTCTAGCACAACCAGTTAGAAGGTTTGGGTTCCAAGCTGGGGAGGTAAAGAAGAATTTTCCAGCTACTAAACCTAGTAGCTCAGCACCTCCAAAGTCCACTTTTCCTCCATGAGCTGATCATAAAGGAAAGGCACCCATAACCGGTGGTAATAAGGTATAGTATTTCCATTGCCAAGAGGTAGGACATTTTGCAAAGTCTTGTCCGCATAAGCAGAGGGTTAATGCAGTAGCTAAGGTCGAGGACTCCAATGAGGAGGATGAGTCAGCTCTTTACCCCTATCCTTTAGAGGATGACGATGATGGTGGATATGACTATGATATGGAAAACACAAATGAGGATGATACTCAGGGAATAAATATTGTTACTCGCATATTGGTGGCTGAAACCAAAGGAGATGATTGGCGACTTAACTGCATATTCTACAGCCGTATGAAGTCAGGAGAGCATACTTGTCAGATTATCATTGATAGTGACAGCTGTGTCAACGTTGTTTTTGAAACCTTTGTGAAGAAAGCAACCTTGAAAGCTGACCCACATCCTCAGCCTTATAAGGTATCCTTGCTGAATGGTAATACTCTAGAGGTGAATAAGAGATGCTTAGTTCCTTTGAAACTTTACCGATATGAAGAGAAAGTTTAGTGTGATGTGATCCCAATGAAACTCACAGATGTATTGCTTGGCCGTCCCTGGATGTATGACAATGATGCCATGGTTGGAGGGAAGAAGAATCTATGTACTTTCATGTGGAAGGGTGTTCCTACAACTTTCTATCCGGTAAATGTGCTGGCTGAAATACGGCGAAAGAAATCCCTAAGGTCAAATCAGAAGGACATTGACAATGAGAAGAAGGTAATAACTATGCCCACAAAGGAGTTACTAGCTATTCCTTGCAAACAGTTCTTACGCACAAGCCATGAGACTGGAATGGTTATGGCATTTGTTACTAGGGAAGTCACTCCCCAACCTGAGGTAACGTATAGTGCACCTATCAGAGAACTCCTGTCTGATTTTTCTGACTTAGTCCTTGATGATCTCCCAGATGAGTTGCCTCACATGAGAGACATAAAGCATGCTATTGACTTGGTACTTGGTTCGGTTTTACCCAACCGTCCTGCTTACAGACTTAGTCCTACTGAGCATGCCGAGTTGAAACGGCAAGTGGATGGGTTAATACAGAAGGGCTTCATTGAGGAGAGCTTAAGTCCTTGTGTAGTACCAGCTTTACTCACGCCAAAGAAGGATGGTTCTTGGTGTATGCGTGTGGACAACCGTGCTATCAACAAGATAACAGTCAAGTATAGGTTTCCTATACCACGACTAGATGATATGTTGGATATGTTGTATGGGGCAAAGGTTTTTTCCAAGTTAGATCTAAGGAGTGGCTATCATCAGATTCGCATCCGTTCTGAGGATGAGTGGAAGACCGCCTTTAAGACCAAGGATGGCTTATATGAGTGGAAAGTCATGCCTTTCGGTCTGATAAATGCACCTAGTACTTTTATGAGGGTGATGACACAGGTCCTTCGTCCCTTCATTGGTCGCTTTTTGATTGTTTATTTTGATGACATTCTGGTATACAGTAAGAACCAAGAAGAGCATATGGATCACTTGAGGCAAGTCTTGAGAGTACTCCGTGCTGAGAAGTTATACATTAATCTCAAGAAGTGTTCCTTCCTGCTGCCCAAGGTTATATTCCTTGGATTTATAGTGTCATCAAAGGGGGTTGAAGCTGATTCGGAGAAGATCAAGAGCATCATTGAATGGCCCACACCTAAGACTCTAACCGAAGTCCGTAGCTTCCATGGGTTGGCTTCATTCTACAGGAGATTTATTCGGAACTTCAGTGCAGTTATGGCACCCATCACTGAATGTATGAAGTCGAGTAAAGGGAAGTTTGAATGGACAGCTGCAGCGACCAAAGCCTTCGCTCTTGTGAAGAGGAAGATGACAGAGGCACCCATCCTACGCCTACTAGATTTTGACAAAGTATTTGAGGTAGCTACAGATGCTTCACATGTTGGGCTAGGAGGAGTGATAATGCAAGGAGGACACCCCATCGTCTTTTATAGCAAAAAATTGAATGGGGCCAAGAAGCGCTATTCGACTTATGATCTGGAGTTGTATGCAGTCGTCCAAGTGCTACGCCATTAGAGGCACTACCTCATTGGTAAGGAGTTCATTTTGTACACTGATCATATGGCCTTGAAGCACCTTCACTCATAGAAGTCGATTAGCCACCGACATGCCAAATGGGTAGCCTACTTGCAGGAGTTTGTATTTGCTATGAAGTACAAGGCGGGAAAAGAGAATATAGTGGCTGATGCACTTAGCCGAAAAGTGCTCACACTTAACACATTTTCAGCACATGTTATTAACATAGATCAGATACGGGGTGAGTACACATCTGATTCTGATTTCAGCACTGTCTTTATGGAGTTACAATAAGGTGGGCAGCACCTAAAGTACTCTATTGATGATGGGTACTTGTTCTTTGGCACACGGCTTTGTATCCCAAACTTTTCCCTATGCCATCACATCATACGAGAGTTACATGGAGGAGGATTAGGAGGACATTTTAGGAAAGATAAGACTCTTGCACAGGTGACTGATCGATATCATTGGCCATGCATTGTAAAGGATGTCGATCATGTGATCAAGAGATGCCGTGGATGTCAGTTGGCAAAAGGAGGAAAACAAAACACAGGTTTATACTCTCCACTACCTGTTCCTCATGCACCTTGGCTTGATGTTAGCATGGATTTTGTTTTTGGACTACCCCTACTAAAGAACAATATGATTCCATTATGGTGGTTGTGGATTGTTTCTCTAAGATGGCTCATTTTATATCTTGTCGTAAGACTTTTGATGCTTATCAGGTTGCAAAGCTCTTCTTCAAGGAAGTAGTACGACTACATGGACTGCCAACTAGTATTGTGTCTGACCGTGATGTTAAATTCATGAGTTATTTTTTGAAGACATTGTGGTTGAAGACAAATACAAAGCTGAACTTTTCAACTGCATTTCATCCACAGATGGACGAACAGACAGAGGTGGTGAACCGTAGCTTGGGAAACTTGTTGAGGTGTTTGGTTCGAGACTATGAGAAGACATAGCCTTCTATTCTTGACATTGCAAAATTTGCCTACAACATCTCAATGAATCGGACAATAGGTCGTACTCCTTTTGAGATCTTGCTTGGAGTTCAACCTAAGCGGCCTATTGACCTTATGTCACTTCCACCCCTGGCTCGAGTTACTATTGAAGCTGATGAGTTCTTGTGTCATATCACTGAGGTGCATGCCAACGTTCGACGACGTATTGCCTTGAACAATGAGGTGTATAAGGCTTCTACTGATTGTCATCGGCGTTATGTGGAGTTCAAATCTGGGGACATGGTGATGATTCGAGTAAATCCTGAATGGTTTCAGACGGGTGTCAATACCATGCTACCTTCACGAAAGATGGGTCCCTACAAGGTGCTGAAACGTATAGGACCTAATGCTTATGTGCTTGAGCTGCCGGATGACATGACCATAAGCAACGTGTTTAATGTGGCTGATCTTCACCTTTATGTTAGGCATCATTCGGATGATGAAGACATGGAGCAAATGCTGAGGTTGCCTCAACTGAAGCCACCCCCTTCTGAAGTTATTGAAGACGTCTTGGATGATAATTTCAAGACCTCCCGCCGTGGCACCGGTTATCACACTTTTCTTATCAAGTGGAAAGGCCGTCTCCGTAGTGACTGTTCTTGGATTCATGCTGATGATTTCAAGACGCTTGATTCCGACTTGTATGAGCGCTACATGTCCCTTATCCATTCGTCGGAGTCGAATGTTTCCAAGCCGGGGAGAGCTGATGCAGTTCCAACAAGGGTTTACATAACGAGAACCAAGACCAAGGTCGACCCAAGTGGCTGACTGGGTCGACCCAAATCTGGTCCAAGTCAGCCCACGGTTTGGGCTGCTGATGGGGTTACTAATTAGTTATTTAGTTTCTATTTTGGAGTCCTAAATTAGTTTCTAATTTAAAGTCATTGTTAGTTTCTAATTTCTGTCTAGACTAGTTTCTATTTTCATTAGATTCTAATTTTCAGTTTTTAGTAACTTCTTGTTATCAATTTTTAGTAACTCAGATTTAGTAACTCTGAGTTACTATTACTTGTAAACCCTCCCCATCATTATAAATAAAGATGATGGCTCTTTTAATGAGCCACGATTTTGACAAATTACATGGTTGCTGTTGCTGCTTTCTCTGCAAGAGAACTTCCCTGTGTCTGATCAAGGTATTGGGTTTGGTGTTTGATCCAAGCGACTTCTTGCGGCGAGAAGTCCAGGAGGTCTCTCAAGTTTTATTATTTTTTCAACAATTTCAAGTGTTCTTCTCAGAGGTCTACTGCTGTTACAATCAGGTATTTATTGTTTAAAGTTTTCTGCCCAGAATTCTCTGTAGAAGTACCATCGGCCCTGTCTGCTGTAGCTGTTAGAAGTGTTTGTTAAGGCTGAAATTCTGATCGATTGTTCTCCTATTCCCCACTAAGGATCGATCCATATCTGGGCTGATTCTGTGCAGCCATTAAAGAGATATTCAAAATCTCTCATATTTTGTCCTGTAGTGATTTTTTCAGAACAGAACCAGAATCGATTGCTTTGGTTTGTCCTATTCTGTTTCTGTGGTTCCTGCTATTGATTTGGGACTGTTACCTCATTCTGTTGCTGCTGGTTTTATTTATTTGATCAACTAATATCTAACTACTACTGGTCTGACTTACTTGCTACTGGTTTTCTGAGATCGTTATATACTATTACTTCTATTTTCTGTTGGTCTGATTATAATGGTTTGTGGGGTGTAATCTGGTTGTTCTCTAGTCTAAAAGTTCCTGTAGTTTTGGGACTGGTTTGGTTGTCAAATCCATTCCTACATTACCTTTTCATAACCGGGCCACTCAATTTTTTTTTTCGTGGATCACTTACCGAGGAGAGCCTGGCTCTTATAGTCCACATGCCATTGTCACTGGCCCTTCCCTATGAAGAAATCTCCTAGCGAGTATGGTGACGCCCCAAGATCTATTCGGAGGTTTGTGTCCTTTGCAAATCAAAATCCAGCCTTGTGTTATGAGGATAATTCCACTGTAGGATTTGAATCTGAGAACGCTCTGGCTGGCCTAAGTAGCAGAGCAGCAAAGTGAAGAACAAGCAAGAAGAAAGAACTTGACCCAAACCAAAAATTGATAGCTGAAGAAGAGCTGGAGAATTTGCCAAGGAGGGAGAAGCAGGGAGTAGAATTGAAGTATTTCCTCCCAAGGACATAGTCATGCATTGAGTGAGATGGAATATGAACAAGGGTAGCAAAATATGGCTTTGTCATGTAGGAGCTGCTGGATACGGTGCCAACAGATTGATGTGTCTTGTGTTGCAAAGAGAAAAGAAATCAAGAGGTAAAAAGACGTCATTTGACTTATCTAGCATGCGCCAATGTTTTACAGCCGTATATAATTTTTTTCCTTTTTACTGAGAATAAGGTAGTAATGAATGACCATATTAGACCTGGACAATTAAGAAGCATCATATAGATTAATTAAGTATAACAGAGATTAGGATGTTGAGATGGATGTGCAGCAACATTAGGAAGGATAAAGTAAGGAATGACCATATTAGAGCTGATTTGGGAGTTGTCCCGATACATGATAAACTTCAAGGAAGTCATCTGAGGTGGCATGCTAATGATGTTCAACGGAGGCCTTGGGATGCACTAGTATGGGGGAGCGATCTGATTTAGATTGAAAGAACTAAAAGGGCTTGGGGCAGGCCTAAAATAACCCTAGGAGTAGTAGTGAGGAAAGACATGCAGAGTTAGGTCTTGATCCTAGAATGACCTCAAATAAAGGTGTTTGAAGGGCTAGAATCCATGTGGCCGACCCCATTTAGGTGGGATATTGCCGTGTAGATGTGTTGTTGCTGTGTTCTTTTCTTTTTTTTTTTATTATTTTTAATATTTTGTCTTTGCTTGTTTGGGATAAGGCTGAATTTGTTTTTGTACTGAGAAAAAAGCAGGTTATTTATTTTTTCATCACAAGAAATGGGGAAATAGATACAAAATAATATTGTATCTTATCTTTATGTATCATGCATCCATGAATGCATGTCCAGTAGATGGATCCTTGTAGCTGCATCCTAATATTTAGCAGTGAGCTTAACCCATTTAACTTAAATCTTTGTTTGGGAAAAATTTGGTGATGGATATTGGGCTTTCAATTTCATGTGATATTCCCATTTCTGTTTGTTTTAATGTAAAATAAAGTAATTTTACTTTGTTGATAGATGAAGCTTATTGTTTATGCTCAGCGTATCATTTATGCAAATTATGGAATTAATTTAAAATTTCAGACTTAGACTAGCTGTTTTTTTTTCTTCTTTTCAATAAAGAAATTGACATATTTGATTGTTGATTCTATGTCATTTTCCATAAAATAAGTAGATTAAACCGTTGGCTTCTCATTTATCTTTTCCATGGAACTGAGGATTGTTCTTAACCTTCTAGAAATATCTTCAATATCCCGCAATCTTTCCCTACTTTCATTATCCTACCATTA
Organism: Macadamia integrifolia; assembly: GCF_013358625.1. Classification (NCBI taxonomy): domain Eukaryota; kingdom Viridiplantae; phylum Streptophyta; class Magnoliopsida; order Proteales; family Proteaceae; genus Macadamia; species Macadamia integrifolia. The sequence goes on from NW_024868256.1 coordinate 564,837, forward strand.
GGCTCAATATAGTATTTTGATTTGTAATTCAATAAGAGTACATTGCAGATTCTAGGTTACTTGGAGAGCAGGTGTAAGGTTCACATGGATGCAATCAAATTTTGTCAAGATATTTTGCGGCGAAAGGCGGTTGACTGGGAGCCTGTTTTGCGGAGTGATCTAGTGCAACCTATCCGCAATGTGGACCTGGTTGTCACTATTGGTGGTGATGGCACTCTTTTGCAGGCAAGTCACTTCATGGATGACTCGATTCCAGTTCTAGGAGTGAACTCTGATCCCACACAAGTCAAGGAGGTTAGTGTGTTCCCTGACTAAGCTTTTAATGTCTTCCCTTCGTTCAAGACAGAACTTGATTTTTCTTGCTTGCTTTCATATATCCTTTGTCTTTATTTGTTATAGGTGGAAGAGTTCAGTAATGAGTTTGATGCTACCAGGAGCACTGGCTATCTCTGTGCAGCAACTGCTGAAAACTTTGAACAAGTAAGGCTGCAAACTATTTAATTTATGACATAAGGGTGGAGAGGGGGTGATTTCATTAGGTACATGCTTTGTAAAAATGAATATCTACTTTGTAGTCAATGAAGAAAGTTTTTCATGTTTGGGAAAGCTTTAATTTAATCTTTTTAATCTGTGATTTCCTTCAGGTGTTGGATGACATTCTCGAGGGTCACATGGTTCCTTGTAAATTAACAAGGATAGCAATACGTGTAAACAGTCAATTGCTGTCAACCTATGCTCTCAATGACGTTCTTATTGCACACCCATGTCCAGCCACAGTTTCATGGTTCTCATTTAGGTAAAAGGCTGCCAGAAGATCAATATTCCTCACACAGAGGTGGCATTTGATGATTATCTGTTATAATCTGAAACTCAATTTGGTTTGCAGAATCAAAGGTGATGGCCAGTTATGCCACCCTCTTGTGAACTGTCGATCAAGTGGGCTCAGAGTCTGCACTGCTGCTGGGTCTACAGCTGCAATGCTCTCAGCAGGAGGATTTACAATGCCCAGTTCCAGTCGGGAACTCCAGTTTATGGTAAGGGAACCCGTTTCACCTGGAGCAGCTAAGTCTAAGATGCATGGGTTTATTAAATCTGATCAATCCATGGATACGAACTGGTACAGTAAAGAAGGTATGATATATGTTGATGGTTCTCATATGTCACATTCTATTCAACATGGAGATACCATTGAAATATCATCGAAGGCCCCAATCTTGAAAGCTTTTTTGCCCTCCCACTTGATATCAGAGTAAGTTAATTTATGCCTATTTGTCAAGCCATATTTTTCTAGCCATATGTTTCTAGGAATATCTTCAGAGGCTCCAATCTTGAAAGTTTTTTGGCCCTCCCACTATATATCAGAGTAAGCTAATTTATGTCCATTTGTCAAGCCATATGTTTCTAGAGAGATAGTAAAATCACGAGCAGTTTAGCAAGGAAATTGTAAATGTACAGTTGAAATTTTGATCTAGTGGCATATATGCAAGGGTTGACTTTATTTTTTTATTGTTCATTGTTACCATAATATATGGCAAATTTATGAAGTATGGTAGAAAAGAATTCTCAACATTTAGGTGTTTGAATCAGCTTTGTCCATGTGATCTACACCATCATATGTATTAGATTCTGGGAGCCACTCTCCTCCCTTGATGGGTCTTTTGCTAACCACTGTTTCCACCTTTGACTGTACCCATTTAGAAAAATTTAGCCGATCCTGGCGGTTACCACATTAGCTTGATCATCTGCAAGGTGTACCAGTATCTGCAATCGAATATGATATGTTATTCAAAGGAACCTTTAAACTTTTAGCATATCGTGGCTGCTGTATGGTAAGTTGGTAACCTTTAAACCAGGGCCGTTTGGTAGTGTTTTTGTGCCATTAAAGGAAGTTTTATGGCCAAGACCTAAGTAATGTCTTTTCTTTTTGGATTCTAAGGTATTGATCATTAAGCCATGCATTTGCAGTGAGAAGAAACAAAAATGCTAATTACTGATTAGGGATGTTTGTAGGGGAAGTATGGAATGGGAAAATCTGACAAATAGGTCACACATTTTTGTGGGGTGAAAGATAGGAATGGGAAGTGGGAGGAACAATAGACTTTTCCATTTCCCATGAAATGTTTGGTTGGCTTCATAGGAAAGGAGTGGGGATAATGTGGAGCACACAAAATAGAATTTTTTATTCCGTGGTTAGTGCAAAAGTTCAACCAATTTGGTGAGATTTTAGAAGGGGTAGAATAGAGGATTTCCCAACAAACAAGAATAGAGGGAATAGAGGTTGTCTGGTAATTTTTGCACCACATTTAATCAAATACCAATTATACTTCAATATAGAATGGGAATGAAAAAGTGTAACTTTACCATTCCTTAAGTCCCACCTCACCAAAATCTCTCTCAACAAACAGGATGTAACGGGGTGTAATACATTTTCTACCCCCATATTGACGAGGGATGGAGAGGGTGTGAGTGTGTAATACGATTTCTACACTTGTTAGACGAAGGGCCAAAGCACTAGTCATGTGCTCATGTGTAGCCAATGTATCGAAAGCTTTCACATAGTTTTTTTTTTTCTTGACTAATTGGGTCCCATATAGATGATATTGTTTCAGTATCATCATTTTCTCCCATCACAAAATCAAGTAATGAACATGAATAGTGATGTATGCCATAATTAAATTTTGAGCAAGAGAATGCTACTTGCATTCTCCATGCCCAAACACATGGAAAAATGGATGATGGGGCGGGGTGTCTTTTCACAGCTAGACTTTACTTTCCTATTTGTGGGCATGCAGAACACAAGCAAGTAGCATCCTCTCCCTTAAATTTTATTTTATTTTTATTTTTTTAAATATTTCTTGTGTGAACTCTCTAGTGGAGAATTTATAAAGCCCTAATGGGTAAAAACTGTTGAGGTACTAAGGAAAGGACTCCCAAAATCCCTGCTGTGGGCAACTCAATTCCCATTTTACAGTACCATGCGCATGTAAGTTTCTCGCTCTATATACAAAAGAGAGGAACTAAAAACAAAAATATACTGCGAAAGCTTTATATCCTTGAGAATGCTGAGGATTTCCTTCGTCGATTGGACTTCATTGACCAACCAATAGATCAAGGCTTTACAATCAATTGGACCACAACACTCAGAATTCCACTAGTAAGGGCTGTTCTCATAATGCTGTCAATTCGGTATGGAAATCATACCAACTTACCATATTGGTGGAGATTTAATATGGTTTTGATTTGAAAGAGAACGCTGCATTTCAGAAAATAAAGTGAGACTGGGTAAACTTGAAGTGTTGAGGAAGGTGAGACCGTGAGAGACAAGGCCTCTCCTTCTTTCATCCAAAATGTCACTGAAGTATATATTTTACTTCCTATTTTCAATACATTGTGATCCCCTTATATTTTCACTTCAATTTTACTTCAGCCATTTCTTTAGTTTCTTTACATCTTACTTCACTTTATCACTGAAAATTTTAATTCACTTTCACTTGCACACAACTAACACGGGAACGGCTCTAAAGTGGTGCCCAAATACATATATGCCAGGGAGAAAAATATATGACCACACCGTGAGGTTGGCCAATCCATCTCATTGCTTTCCCATAATGAGTTATTCCCTCTCTCCTGTCTAAACACCTGTTGCAAAAAGAGATCCAGCTTATATAACTATTTTTTTTTTACTCTCTAAGATAGAACCATTTGTTTCAAATTATTTGATGTCGATGTTGTTCCTCCTAATGCCATAATGTTCTTCTACAAATGGTTACTTTTTTTTTTTTTTTT
>NW_024868257.1:0-7323 GCF_013358625.1 Macadamia integrifolia
TCTTATTAAGATTCATCACTTGGGAGGACTTGAACTTCCACCACACTTGAGAAATAAAGGTTTGAGGTTGGATATTTTGAACCCGACAACATCTTTGTGATTTCATTGAAAGACGTCAACAACTGTGTAATTTTGAAAATCCTTTTTCCCACTCATCTTCAGAAGGTAAATTTGCATAGTGTGAATCCAAATAATTCAAAGATTCAAATGCTTTTCTATAATGCAAAGCATCATCAAGCATTTAAAGATTGAATTGTTGAATTCCATCTTGTAAGCCCATACAATTGGTCATTCCCATTTGTTCACAACATTCTTCAAACTTGAACCTCCTAACTTGTGAGCTTTTCACAAATTTAATACAATATCATGTTGTAACCCGGCAGTCACTGAGAGGGGGGGTGAATCAGTGAGTCCAATTCCGATCCTTAAAAAAAAACTGTCTGATGTCTGGCTAAGAAAAACCTGATATACCTGTCCCTGTTTGCACACAGTCGTATGCACACTCAGCCTCTCATAGGCACTTCCAAGTGTGCACACCCATTCCACATTCCACGCACTTCAATATAAAATGCAAACAACAAACACCCACAACACAGGGTTTTTACGAGGTTCGGCAATTTGCCTACATCCCCGGAGTAGTGCCTGTAAAGGCTTCGTACCTACTCAATACACTACTTTTGACTGCACCCACAGTTGGGAGCACCCACACCCAATTTTCTCAAGCCGAAGCTGAGATGGCACTCATAGTGCCGATACAATGTGTAACACCCACTACACGGGAGCACCTACTCCCGGTGCTTAGCACCCACTAAGCACACAATAAATAATACAATTAAATTGGGCTTATATCAATGCCCTACAGTCAAGCTCTGCCTAGCATATGCGTCCACAACTAGCTAGCATGCTTACAGTTCATCCATAACTAACCTAGCATGTATACATTCATCCACAACTAACCCTAACATACATACATACATGTAATGTAAAATCACAGGTAAGAGAATCTCACAACCGATTGCCTGGGATGACTGAAAACTTGTACTGACAAGTTTGGTGCTCACACCTTCTCTCTCCTTGGCTTCTTGCTCTTCAAAGCAAACACATCCTTGCTTTCTTCTCTTCTTCTTTGGCTTTGAGTTAATATACCATTAACACACTTCAACCACCTCTTTTACCTCCATTAATGGCCTAGGAACATTTATCATCAAGAATGTATGTTCATTCAAGGACCAACAAAGAGGGGGAAGCTTCTCCTACCCAAACCGTAGCCTTCTTTCACTCAAAACTCATTTTTCTTGCTTCCATGATGTAGGGCTTGAAAAAACGAAGAAGCTGCAACTTGGTTCACCCAAATCCGAGTTAAAATGAGGGAGTTATGACCATTTGAAGTTGGAGCAATGAGATAGTCTGAAATGGAATCTTCGTAGGGTTGGCGTAGGCTACACCGGCGGCGCGCGCAACAGGGGCGAAATCTGACCGTAGATCTCATATAAAAGATCTTATAATCCAAGCCGTCCGATTAAACCAACGGACAACAGATCCAAACCGTTAGATTTGAATCTCGATGACGTCATCATGACGTAGGCTCTGACATCGTCAGAAGTGTTGTCGATCTATGATTGGTTGCTTTTCCGGATTTTAAGGGAGCTTGTCTCCCACTCACAAAAGAGAAATGGCTTATTGACCGTTGGATCCGAATCCTCCATGTTGGCTTTAATATGATTTCATGAGATCATTAAGATTGAAATCTTCTTTATATCTTCTATACACGCGCGAAACACACTAACATTATTTGATAAGGTGTAGCGCCAGTGCATCAAGAATTATGCACCTAACAAATCAAATCCTACGCGCGAGCATCTATCTCGTCCATATCACACCAAAATCTCAGCAGCCTTTGGATGGGCATCAAGCCTACGTGGTCGAATCTTGACCATCCATTTCACTTCCCTTTACTCCTCTTTATTACAATCAAGCCCCTGTCTCCATATGTTTCAGTGCTTAAAGACCCCTCGCAACTCAGACCTTCAAAATCTTTAAATTACACAAAAGCCCTTCAAATTTCAAAAATAAATTCCGAAAAATCCACCCAACACCGAGAGCAACTGTTGGATTTTCGGTTTGGATTTTCGAACCGACTTTACGGAAACACTTATAACTTTTTCATACGATATCCGATCGAGATGAAATGAAGTGCGTTGGAATCATAACTGGATGCTCTACGAATTTTCAGAAGACTCAATCGTCTGAATCATCCATGTAAAAAGACTAAAATGCCCCTATACCTTTCCAATGACGTATCTTTCTCATACGAAATCGGAATGCGATGAAATCAGAACCGTTGGAAAGATTGTATTTTTTTCGTATTGTTACATGTAGAATACTTCCTTTAAAAAATTTATCTTCAATGCCGAAACTACCCTCGACTGCCATAAATGTCGTAACTTCTTCATACGGTATCGGAATGTGACGAAATCAAATGCACTGGACTAGGTAAATTACAATCTATCTTTTTCATGAAGAACTGATCTTTCAAAAATGTCATTTTCACTGTTGAAAATACCCTCGATCATAAATAGGCCAATTTTACCAGTTTTGACCCAGAAACCCGCACCACCTATTAATGATGTATTAAACCACTCCATGCATACCAAGCTACTCTGTTATCTCATCGGTGACACTGGACACTGCCATATCATCATTTTCATACACGTCACCCAAACTGGCCATGTCATCACCGTCACGTGGCCGAGTTGCCAACAAGGACAACCTTAAAACAACAATCTCCCCCTTTGGAGTTGTTGGCAACTACCTCACCACTAATACACTCTAAAGCTCCGATGAGTAACTCTCTCCCCCTTTGACAATAAGTACAAAGGGTGGAACCAATGGACTCCCCCTGAGTCCAATATGGGGGTAGCAACATCAAGCAACTTGCTCCCCCTCTCCCAATGCTACTAGTGCTTTGGAAGAACCACCACTCCCAGCTTCTGTCTGAGGAACTCAAACTGATCTTTGGGAAGCGGTTTAGTGAAGATATCAGCCACCTGCTCTGCTGTGGGAACAAACTCCATCCTTACTTCACCTTCCATCACCTTGTCTCTTAAGAAATGATATCGGATAGCAATGTGCTTCGTTCTAGAATGCATCACCGGGTTCTTGGAGATATTGATAGCACTAGTATTGTCACAATATAGTGGCACTGCCTGCTCAACCTCCACACTCAAATCCTTCAACATCTGCTTCATCCACAACACTTGTGTACACCAAGATGTAGCTGCAATGTATTCTGCCTCTGTAGTTGAAAGAGAGACTGACTCTTGCTTCTTACTTTGCCATGCCACCAAGCTGCTCCCTAAATAGAATGCACCACCACTGGTGCTCTTCCTGTCATCTACACATCCGGCCCAATCTGCATCTGAAAAAGCTGACAAACTAAAGCTCTTGACTTTCGAATACCATAACCCAAACTACATTTTGTTACCTAGAATATGTACTGCCATTATCTTGCTCAAGGATGACGGAGGTGCTATGTAAAAAGCAAAAACGTCAAATTCAATTAGTAAAACTCAGAAAATTAATCGGTAAATAAAAGATTCTGACAATAAAAAGTTAACTCGTAAACTAAACGGTTAACCTCGTTAAATCAAGAAATGAATATGATCCTATTTAATGAATTGACAATCAAATCAATATTTTATCTGGGTTGGTTGCTGTTGGGTGAAGACTTTCAACGGACTCTGATGCTTGGTTTCTGTAAAGTGTCAGTAGACAGCATACCTTGTTTGTTTTGGTCAATGTGGTTGTGTAGGGTCACTTGCGACCTAAATGAAGGGTGTTTTGGTCAAACTAGCTATCATAGCATTTCTTGACCTAAGTAACGTTATTTTGGTCATGTGGCTGCTTTGGACAACTATAGACCGTGCAAAGAAACTGAACAAGGGTAGTTTGATCACATTAGACCTAAACCTTGGCCGTGCAATGATTATTTTTGAAAATGGGACCAACCCAGGTATTTTGGTCACTTTGACTTGTACCTTCGGCTTCATAAAAAAAAAAAAAAAAGAAGACCTATACCCTGGGCCATGTCATAAATTTTGAAAATTAGACCATCCATGGGTATGTTGGTTACTTTGACCTATACCCTTGTCATGTCATAAATTTTTGAAAATTGGACCATCCATGGGTATTTGGTCATTTCGACCTGTACCCTAGGTCATGTCATGAAATTTTTGAAAATTGGGTCATCTAAGGGGTATTTTGGTCATTTTGACCTATACCTTGGGCTATATCATGAGTACTTTGAAAATTGGGCCTCTAGGGGTACAAAAACAACAATCATAACTTTATCCAACTGAATGGAGTCAGATACATGTAGGGGTGTCAATTCCTAAACCGAACCGGTAAAACCGGCTGGACCGAACCGGTAACAATCCGGACCGAACCGAACCGAAGCCTTATTGGTTCGGTTCGGTTTCGAGTATTGTAACCCCAAAACCAAACCGAACCGCACCGAAAACCGGATGAACCCGAAACCAAACCGAAACCGGCTCAAAACCCGGACCGAAACCGAAACCAAACCGGTAAGAAACCGAAACACTCCAAAATTCATTAAAAAAATTAAAATTTGAATAGTTTTGTATACATTTGTATGGAAAATCGAATTCAAACTAGACCAAAAATCAAAACCAACCCGATTACAAATCGATTTAAGAAATCGAAGTTCAACAATTCATCATTTGGTTGTTTCCTAATGGCTTCATACCGGTTTAAAAAACCGATCCAAACCGAAATGAACCTAATAAATCTAAACCGGTACCAACCCGAACCCAAACCGCACCGAAACCGACACCGGACCGAAACCGATAAATCCTTATTGGGTCGGTTTCGGTCACTTCCAAACTCACACCGAAACCGGTGGAACCGGACCGAAACCGCACCGACCCGGACCGTTGACACCCCTATGCCAAACCATTATATAGATGTCCAAGTCCAACAACCAGATTTACCACATCCCTATTCCACGTGAGTAAATTTTTCAAGTGACACACTGGAACGTTGCTCTTTTTAGTTTTGTTTTTTCTCTCTCTCTCTCTCTCTCTCTCTCTCTCTCTCTCTCTAATAAAATTATCCAAATACCCATATTCAATGATAGGGACAAGTGGTGTTGTCACCTCTCAAAAGAGGGGTTCTGTCAATTAAACTTGCTGTCAGATTTCTCAAAGCTAATAAATTACTAACTATAGTGGATGCTCAACAGCTCTCCTTGCTCATATTGGCGATGCTCCTTTTGGAAACTCAAAATTTATCTCAAATTTAAGATCTTCTTTTGGAGATTTACATGAAGGAATTCCTACAAAAAAATATCCTGCTAGAATCGGTGGATATTAACCCCCTTTGTGGTTTGTGCCACAATCAACATGAGACTAGCTAGCATGCCTTCCTTTCATGCGACTTTTCAAGAAGAATTTGGGCTGCTGGTCCTTTGGGACTCAAATCAGAACTTTTTAACTTTTTTTTTCTATTTCTTGTTTAATTATGCATCTTTATAATTCTAAAGACTTCCCACCAAATAATATGCACGGATTTCTTTTTCAGCATTTCATCATCATGTGCTACTTCATCTGAAAGCATTGGAATCAAGTAATTTTTTGTCCACCGAAACCCAAGCCCCATGATATTCTACAATAGGTAGAATAGTGGGTTTCCAATTGAATACCTTCATATAAAGCTGAAGAGCAGGTGACAGCCACTATACCCAAACTTGTTCATATAACATGTCTCCCTTTTTTCGATAAAAAAAAGTCTTGATCACCATAGCATTAACAGAACAAAAGAAATAATTTTAGATGGGCAGCTGCCCTTATAAGAGAAGGGAATTGTGTCTTACTCTATGCAAACTATTTGATGACAGGAAAAAGTACTAAAGCAGCAACATGGGGCCTTCTCTATGGGTTGAAAAAGGCATAGGATGAAGGTTGGGATGTCAACGAGATATGGAGTGGCATAGAGGAATTTGGAAATCTTATGGCAATCAATAGGGATTCTCCCATGGCCATAGATAACTACACCTCTATTTTTGGAATCCACTTCTTTTTGTTCAGTCCCTTACTTTTGCTAAAGTCTAACAACGGTTTAGTTAGTTCTCTTAAAAATATAGCACATCAGGATATGGATAAGTAGGGGCATCAAACGGTTCGTTCATCTCAACTTTGATTGGGCTAAATCTCTTTCAGTCTATGAATGAGGGAGTCTAAAACCAATCCGTTAAGGAACTTCAGTTTTCGATCAGTTTTGATTTCAGTTTTCAACATCGGGTTAATACTAGTCTAGATCGCTTTATTGTCGAGCTTAAACTATAATGAAATCGTAGAATCAGAACCTATAGTGATGAAAGATTTGACGAAAACACTTGAAATTTATGATGAAATCATGGTTTATCATTGTAAGGGAAATATAACTAATTTTGAAACTAATGGATAATAATTACTACAAAGATAACTAATATTGAAACCACAAAATGAACCCTACTATTGAATCATTCATTTAACTATCCAACTAATTTTGTATAGTGAACAAGGAAATTAATGGAAGCATTGTTACAATTTACAAATCAATTTCCCTATTCATGAACTTATATTCATTAATTTGTAATTCTTCTTACTTCCTTGGGGCCACTCACACAGGAGTCTTTAAGTGCTCTCATTGATTTCGGTGAAAGTCAAATCGTTCTCATTCAACCTTGGTATAGCCCGATCCATGTGGTTGTGAGGTCAATATGAGCCCATAGGACTAGTCAGGGCAAAGCCCTGAATATCCGTCTTTAGTTAAAAAAATAAAAAAATAAATAAAATTCCCTTTACAACAAAAAAATATTCTTTCTAATGTTGTAAAAAATAGATAGTCAACTCTCCTATTCATAGCCTCATAATCACTTGTTTTTCATCGATTTCATTTGGTTTGATTTTGATTTAGTTATTGATCAATTCAGTTTGGCCCAATTTTTAGCCGATCTCAACTTATCTCAATCCAAAACCAATCCATTAAAGATCGTTTTGATACGGAATAAGATTTTTTGGGTCAATTTTATATCAATTCGGACTAAATTTTCATACCCTTATGGATAGGAAAACACTGATTAAGGAACCCAAAGCCATATTCCAAACATATTTTGATTATAAATTTAAAAAAAATTCTTTATTTCTAATAAGAAAAAAAAAGTAACTTTGATAGTTGTCTTCGATTTTCTTTTCTATATTATGTCATCACAGACATTCACCTTTTTTTTTTCTTTTAGGAATCTCAACCCAAAAATTGATGTCA
>NW_024868257.1:12609-61714 GCF_013358625.1 Macadamia integrifolia
AAAAAAAAAATAGAAGGATATAATAATCCAAAAAAGATTTGCCACAAACACGAGTTCATGCACTTATATAATAGTATAGTAGAACATATTTTATGTTGCCCTGCACTAAAGATGCTCTTGTGCATCCTCCCATTGGTTGGTCATTCTCACTAGTGAGTGTCTGCACTTATTCTCTTCCCCCCCTCACACACACACACACACACACACACACATATATATATATATATATATCATTTGACAACTCTTAAAGTAATGGATGGGTGGAGAAAAAAAAAAGTTCAAATATTAGCATGGGTTTTTATAAATGACTTGCCAAACCATTATATAGATGTCCAAGTCCAACAACCAGATTTACCACATCCCTATTCCACGTGAGTAAAATTTTCAAGTGACTCACTGGAACGTTGGTCTTTTTAGTTCTTTTTTTCCTCTCTTTCTCCCCCTCTCTCTAATAAAATTATCCAAATACCCATATCCAATGATAGGGACAAGTGGTGTTGTCACCTCTCAAAAGAGGGGTTCTGTCAATTAAACTTGCTGCCAGATTTCTCAAAGCTAATAAATTACTAACTATAGTGGATTGAGCAATAGCTCTCCTTGCTCATATTGGTGACATTATTTTTGGAAACTCAAAATTTACCCCAAATTTAAGATCTTCTTTTGGAGATTTGCACATGAAGGAATTCCTACAAAAAAAATCCTGCTAGAATCGGTGGATATTAACCCCCTTCGTGGTTTGTGCCACAATCAACATGAGACTAGCTAGCATGCCTTCCTTTCATGCGACTTTTCAAGAATAATTTGGGCTGCTGATCCTTTGGGACTCAAATCAGAACTTTTTAACTTTTTTTTTTTTATTTCTTGTTTAATTATGCATCTTTATAATTCTAAAGACTTCCCACCAAATAATATGCATGGATTTCTTTTTCAGCATTTCATCATCATGTGCTACTTCATCTGAAAGCATAGGAATCAAGTAATTTTTTGTCCACCGAAACCCAAGCCCCATGATATTCTACAATAGGTAGAATAGTGGGTTTCCAATTGAATACCTTCATATAAAGCTGAAGAGCAGGTGACTGCCACTATACCCAAACTTGTTCATATAACATGTCTCCCTTTTTTCGATAAAAAAAAAGTCTTGATCACCATAGCATTAACAGAACAAAAGAAATAATTTTAGATGGGCAGCTGCCCATATAAGAGAAGGGAATTGTGTCTTACTCTATGCGAACTATTTGATGACAGGAAAAAGTACTAAAGTAGCAACATGGGGCCTTCTCTATGGGTTGAAAAAGGCATAGGATGAAGGTTGGGATGTCAACGAGATATGGAGTGGCATAGAGGAATTTGGACATCTTATGGCAATCAATAGGGATTCTCCTACAGCCATAGATAACTACACCTCTATTTTTGGAATCCACTTCTTTTTGTTCAGTCCCTTACTTTCACTAAAGTCTAACAACGGTTTAGTTAGTTCTCTTAAAAATATAGCACATCAGGATATGGATAAGTAGGGGTGTCAAACGGTCCGTTCATCTCAACTTTGATTGGGCTAAATCTCTTTCAGTCTATGAATGAGGGAGTCTAAAACCAATCCGTTAAGGAACTTTAGTTTTCGATCAGTTTTGATTTCAGTTTTCAACATCGGGTTAATACTAGTCTAGATCGCTTTATTATCGAGCTTAAACTATAATGAAATCGTACAATCAGAACCTATAGTGATGAAAGATTTGACGAAAACACTTTAAATTTGTGATGAAATCATGGTTTATCATTGTAAGGGAAATATAACTAATTTTGAAACTAATGGATAATAATTACTACAAAGATAACTAATATTGAAACCACAAAATGAACCCTACTATTGAATCATTCATTTAACTATCCAACTAATTTTGTATAGTGAACAAGGAGATTAATGGAAGCATTGTTACAATTTACAAATCAATTTCCCTATTCATGAACTTATATTCATTAATTTGTAATTCTTCTTACTTCCTTGGGGCCACTCACACAGGAGTCTTTAAGTGCTCTTCATTGATTTCGGTGAAAGTCGAATCGTTCTCATTCAACCTTGGTATAGCCCGATCCATGTGGTTGTGAGGTCAGTATGAGCCCGTGGAACTAGTCAGGCCAAAGCCCTGAATATCCGTCTTTAGTTAAATAAATAAATAAATAAATAAAATTCCCTTTAAAACAAAAAATATTCTTTCTAATGTTGTAAAAAATAGATAGTCAACTCTCCTATTCATAGCCTCATAATCACTTGTTTTTCATCAATTTCATTTGGTTTGATTTTGATTTAGTTATTGATCAATTCAGTTTGGCTCGATTTTTAGCCGATCTCAACTTATCTCAGTCCAAAACCAATCCATTAAAGGTCGTTTTGATACGGAATAAGATTTTTTGGGTCAATTTTATATCAATTCGGTCTAAATTTTCATACCCTTATGGATAGGAAAACACTGATTAAGGAACCTAAAGCCATATTCCAAACATATTTTGATTATAAATTTAAAAAATTTCTTTATTTCTAATAAGAAAAAAATGTGACTTTGATAGTTGTCTTCGATTATCTTTTCTATATTACGTCATCACAGACATTAGCACCTTTTTTTCTTTTAGGAATCTCAACCCAAAAATTGATGTCAAAAAAAAAAAAAAAAAAAAAAAATCACACTTAGTAGCTCATGGAGCATGGTAGTTTTCTCTAACTCTACTAATGAAAAATGATTCTACCCAATAAATAAAAAAATGAAAGTGTAACAACAGAAAAATAGAACTTTTCTGTGATAATGAATTCTGTAAAAAGATAAACTTTTCATAAAACGCTTTTTTTTTAATAAAAGGCTTTTATCAAACAAACTTCATGGAAAATACAAAAACCGTGAACCACACTTCAACTGGAGCAGGAGCGTGACCCCACACACCAACATACAAATACATTGTTTTTTTTAATAATTACAAAACTATTCTTTGTGTCTTTCATTAAATATTTTCAGTTCATGCTCCGTTTATTGAAGCTGTAGAACAGGGAAAAGGAAAAGGAAAATTCTCAGTATCTCACTATAGCTTCGACATATTTTATCAGAGATCAATTATTAGAGCCCTGAAAGCTAAAGAATGTCACAGAACAAGGTCGTCTAGCCAGAGATTTCAATGGCCTTGACCTCTGGCTTCTTCACTTCCTCTTTTGGAATAGTTATAGTAAGCACTCCATTCTCCATAGCAGCTTTCACCTGATCCATCTTCACATCCTCAGGCAACCTAAACCGCCTGAGGAACTTTCCGCTACTCCGCTCTATTCGGTGCCACTGATCATTCTTCTCTTCCTTTTCTATGTTTCTCTCGCCACTGATCTTAAGGACTCTACCTTCTTCAACCTCGACCTTCACTTCTTCCTTCTTTAGCCCAGGAAGATCAGCTTTGAAGATGTGGGTTTCTGGGGTCTCCTTGCGAAGGGATCTCGGCCACCAAGAAAGCTTGGAATGAGAGACATTATTCTGTAGTTATTTTTCTTTGGATTGAATTGCAGAGAAATTTAAGACCGATAGCTAGATGGACACTTGTATTGGAAATCTTCTCAATGGTGCAGAGGAGGGACAGCAATCATGTATTTATAGAACAGGGGAGGGAGGATTCCATTACTTTCCCGTGTTTTTCTTTGTTTGGCTTTGAGTTTTCAAGAATTTTTGGGAAAGGAATTCATTATATCTGGTACTTTCCTTCATTTCTCTATCTAGATTTTCTTGAACATTCTATTATTTCTGGACCATTGGAAACTTCTAAACAAGCTGGGCTGTGCGAGCGTTGGGCTGGGCCAGCTGCAGGCTTGCAGCCACTTCTTATCCAAGTCCAGCGAAAGCTTATACTGAGCCAGCCCATGTACACACCAGCGGAGTAAGAAAAGACAACTTGAAAATAGGGAAGTACATCAGTCGCTGAAATCCAAATTTGAATTCAAGTCGGTATTTGTTTAGGGGTATCTGTATTTGGTTAAAAAGTATTTGAATTCAAATCCGAATTATCTAGAAAATAATCATCAGATCAAATTAGAGATTCAAGTAATAATTTTGAGGGTTCTTGAAGTTTTAAACAGGTTAGAGAGAATGAGGAAAAAAGCTAAGACAACTTACAAATATGGTTTAAGAGCAAATTGTATTCATTGGAGGAAGAATGCCCATCTTATACAAGTCTGAGAGTAAATCAGTAAATGGATGGTCAAAAATTCGAATTCGATCCACATCTGTATCCATTTAGGGATATCAGTAACCGATCCCTTTATCTGGATCCGATCAGATCTAATCCATATCCAATCCCTTTATATCTCTACTTGAAAACCTTCTTTCCTTTCCAATCTAGATCAACTCCCCACGTGGGACGAATGAGGACAGATTTGGACCCTCCATAGGGTATGGGTTACCATGTTAGATGTGGGTCCCACAACAATAGAGAGTCCAGATCTATCCCTGTCCCCAACATACCAATTAGGGTTTTAACACTTGGAATTAAGATTCGATTCAGATAGGTTCCTTTCGTGTATGTAGCTTCAAAAAAGAGCTTTAATACTTGGAATTGGGATCCAATTTGATCAGGGACGATTTCGATTATCAATTGGAGTGAATCAATGTAAATCGACAAGATCACTCAGTGCCGATTATGATGTGAATCCATCAATTCTCGATCCAGCCAATTAACCAATTTTTAAAACCTTATCACAATACAATATGTTTAACTTGTAGTGAACAGTAATTGACACATCCTCTCTCTCTCTCTCTCTCTATATATATATATATATATATAGGGTTGGGTTTTTCTGGTCAGTAACCCATCGAGGAATCTCTTGAGGGGTTTCTTTTCCACCATAGGATCTAAAACATAGATATGATGTGTTGATTTAGAATAAAACAATATACAATAGTATGAAATACAATTACGTAGTCTGTATATACGTATGGTGGAGAGTGAAGAAATCGAAACATCAGGACCCTCTTTTCCTCTCAAAAACCCCATTTCCTTCCTGACCTCAGTTCCCACAGGTTTTTCCTCCCTTGCTCCAGCAGCTCTCGTCGTTGGTCAGAGAATTATCCCCTTCCTTGAGATTGAAGTATTGGGACTGAGTTACTCAAAGCGCACTGAGTGAGAGAGAGAGTAGCCGGATAAGATTTTTGACGTTACCGTTGCTGTCCACAATTGGTCACTGCTTGCAGGTAATCTCTGCCTCTTATCATTTAGGGTTTACAATTTTTGGTTTTCCCTTCCTTTTTTTTTCCCAATAGTTATTGATTTTCCTTTTCCCCTCTATATTTGGTTCTTGATATCTACATTTTAATCTCAAACTCCCTAAATTTATTCTTTGCTTTCTTCTAATCTGACTTATCATTTGATTGTTCACTCCTATCACGCAAACTTGAGTTTTTTTTCCTTTTTTTCCAGTCAAATGCGTGGATATTTGATGGATGTGCTAAATATTTGATTGGGTGATTAATTGACAATCTTGAAGTTCCTCGGTTGAAATTGTCAGAAAATTGGGTGTTGCTTTGATCTTAAAGAATTAAGCTCGATTTTCCACGTATATTTTCATTTTCTGTTTAAGCATCTGATGAGAGGGTGTATAGGTTCTCCATATCAATGTAGTTCTTTCTTGGTTATATTCATTGATGCTTGTATCCTCTGTTCCTAGTGTTTGATTTATAATTCTTAGCTAAATTCGTTGATATGGAGACCTTGTCCCAAATAGCAAAGTCACCGAACTACTTAGATGTGCTTTTTGTCTTCTCTCGTATGGCTCTTGTTGGGCTAATACTTAGTAAGCAGAAAATTATCTTGTAGGAAGACAATAAATTTTGTTAGTTAAAGCCCTCCACTTGCATAAAAAAGTTGGAGAAAGGGAGATTTTCCAAGAGCTTGAAAACATCAGAGTGAAATACAAGTTTGTTGTGACTCTGATCCTTCTTTTGTTGCTAATAGTGGTTGGGGCAATCTTTTTGTACAAAGTTGAGAAATTGGATCTTGTTGATGCTTTCCATTGCATTTGTTCTACTATCACAACTTTAGGATATGGTGATTAGAGCTACAGAAATGGGTTGTGTATTTGCTGTGTTTTGGATATTGACGAGTATCATTTGCACAGCTCAGTTCTTTCTATACTTAGCTAAGCTAAATATTGAACAGAGCTTGAAAACAACATTTGCTAGTCAAATGAGTTCTTAACCGGAGAATGACATACATAGTTCTTGAGGCAGCTGACCTCAATGATGATGGGGTAGAGGTATGTTGAGTTTCCATTGCTTTGAATAAAAAAAACCTGCACTGGATTTTCTTCCATCATGATTTTAGTTATACAATGATTTCTTTATATTCTTTCATCTATCTCTTCTAAACTTTACATTCTCCTATAGATGGTTTAGTTTCTCTCTAATGTTCTTTTTTCTTTAGTTCAACTTCTTGACAGTGCTGTAGAATTTGTCATATATATGCTCAAAGAGATAGGGAAGTTCAAACAAGAAGATGTAGCACTTGTATTGGAAGAGTTTGAGAATCTTGCTTTTGATCAGTCTGGGACATTATCAGTTTCTAATTTAGAGCTTGCTCAATCATCTCAAACAGGGCTTGATTCATGCCTGTGTGGAGAGTTTAGGAATGCAAAATTGTGTAATGATTGGTGAAGTATCTGTAAGCCACTTTCCAGGATCCTGTGTTGTGAAGAAATAACTCATTTTCCCATGTAAAATGAAAGATGTGAAGAAAGTAAAGCTATATTCGGTTTTACAATTGGCTTTTTTGATTTTTTTTGTAGTATGTATTTCTCCAACAAGGAGATAGAGGAAGTGGTCACCAAATCGTGCTAAATCTTATTGAATCTCCCACCAAATGAAATGTTTTTATTTGTTTTCATATTTTAGTCAAGGCATTGGAATTAATTTTGGATTCTCAATTTTAGCTGTGTTCTTACTTTGAGTTCACATGATGAACTGGTCTATGGTAAGGGCAGATGAATTGAAGAAGCCTGAAATGCTTGGCCTTTTCTCAACAAACGAAATGCAAACAAATCAGAATTTCCTAAGGCATGCCCTTTGCAGTTTGTTGATGAAAGAGGTTGTCTTAAACTTTCTTTATGAGATGTATCATGCATGGTTGCATTTGGAATTGATAATTTTAATTTCAATAGATTTTAACTCAAGGGAGTTGAATACTGGATGAATCCATTCAATGGATGAATAGATCATGAATGTTTTACTGTTATTCCTTACTTGGAACATAGATCGTGGATGCAGAGACATAATTTGGTTTTGTACAATGCAATGAATAAAATTACACTACAAATTTCACCACTGCTATCCAGAGTCTTTAGCCCAAACAGGTAGAGCACTTAGGGATTTTGATGCAGATTCTTCACCAAACTAGGCTTGTTTTATTAGGAATAAGCTTAGGGCTGGGTTGTATACGTGTTGGGCCTTCAGTCCATGTGGTTTGGAGTGTATTGGGCTACTTTTATAGGTCTAAACTAGGGGTTCTAAGATTGCATATGGGATTCAGTGATTTGTTTCATTTTTCTTTAGTTTCCTTTTTAGATGGGGTTATTTAGTTTCTAATTTCAGTACCTAAATTAGTTTTTAATTTCAAGTCATTGTTAGTTTCTAATTTCTGTCTATACTAGTTTCTATTTTCATCTGATTCTAATTTTCAGTTTTTAGTAATTTCTTGTAATCAATTTTTAGTAACTCAGATTTAGTAACTCTGAGTTACTATTACTTGTAAACCCTCCACATCCTTATTATAAATAAAGGAGAGCTCTCATTATAGAGAGACGATTTGAATTTATAAAAAAAACTCTCTTGTTGCTGCCGTTGGGTATCAATGGTGGTTCCTTGTGTTTGATCAAGGCCAAGGGATTGATGTTTGATCCAATCGACGCTCTGCGGTGAGAAGTCCGAGTGGGTTGCTATTATTTTTTCATTTTCTTTAGTGGATTATCTTCTCTAGCAGAACAGATAAGTAATCTGAAATTTTCTACAGAAATTTCTGGGTTAAGCTCTTTGTTTCCTATTCTGTCGACCTAGTCTATTTGGAGTTCTGGCCACCCGATGGTTTTGAGTTTCTGGTCGAGTGTTACCCTTGCTGTATGGAAGACTTGATCCAATTTTTAGAGTAATCTGACCAGGGAGTTGTTAGTTATAGAAATTATTCATATTCTGGCTGATTGGAGTTTTTACCCAGAACTGCTGTCTGATCTGTGTTGGATGTGGAGGTTGAATGTTGCCCTTACTCTCCAATGGATTGGACCTTTTAACTGGTGATCTGAGTTTATAATATGCTATCTAATATTTTGCTATAGACTTTTCTGAAGCTATTGGGATCGACTGCAAGTCTCCAAAACCTGCAGTCTCAGATTTATTAATATACTGTTGTCTTAGGACTGCGGATCATTATTCTTGTTGATTCGGACCTCTAAGAGTCATATGAAGCTCCTGGTTATGTTTATTTAATTACTGTTATTCTGTCCTAATCAATACTGCTGGACTACTGATTTGTTATTGCTGGTATATTGGGTTCTTGGTTGTTCTTTGGTTTACAAGATCCTATTGTTTGGGTCTAGTTTGACTTGTCAAACTTAGTCCTACATTAGATTCCCTAAGAGATGATGGTTCAAATCCATCAAGACTCGTTGAATTTTCTAATGACTAATTTTCAAATCCATTCAGGTCGGGACATTTAGATCTCTCCCCTTGTCGACTCGTTGATCCATGTAAAAAAAAAAAAAGGTGTAACCTTTTTCCATAAGAAAACCCATTGGTGCTTATTATATATATTCTTGGGAAAAGTATCTCTGAGCCTATAGCGTGTAGGACACCTTGCCTTACATTCTTTTCTTCGTCCAAGATAATAAACAAGGAATCTTTTTTTTTTTTTTTTTTTTTTTTGCTAACGACAGGTATCCAGGCCTTTGGCCTGACTAGTCCCGCAGACCCATATTGGCCCAACAACCACTCGAGTCATACCAGGGTTGAATGAGAACCATTCAACTTTCATCGAAAGCAGTGAAGAGCACTAAACACCCCCTGTGAGTGGCCCCAAGGAGGTAAGAGGAGTCGAACTCAGAACCAAACGCTTCCTTAGGAAAAGGTCACTTGCCAACTCAGCTACCCCCTTGGGGTCATAGAAAAGGCATCATAAGAGCCACTCTAGTTGGTATTTTGTTTAGTTCCCCTTGTTGACATGTCAATGCATGTAAAAAAAAAAATAAATAAAAAATAAATAACCATCGATATATTTATTTTCATAAAGTTAATTAGGATTATAAAGGAGGCAGGGATTATAAAGTTATGCCGCATCTATTATCTTTGTTAACTTTTTAAATAGTTAACAAAATCAGTGGATTTTTTTTTTATTGCAAGCAAATTGATCACCTGGTACATTGGATTTTTTGTTTGCCACTTGTCACAAGCGTGGATATGTCAACTAGGAGAATTGATCCAAATGACAACCTAAATGGATCTTAAGTTGCCTCTTCTATCATTTCTTTTAAACTAAAATAAGCAATAGACACATTCTTTTTTTAATAGAAAAACTGTGATATCTCTCTTATTTTTTGTCACTTGTCACAAGAGCCATGTGTTGTCTAGTATAGTAGTGTGTGGTGAAATTATAAATGAAAATTTCAAAATTTAGGAAAAGGATACTCTAGGTTAAATTGATTACACTTAAAAATTCATCATATGATCCACTCAGGTCAAGGAATTTGGTCAATAAATTTTATTAACAAGGCAACTCATGTGACTGTTGGCCAAAAAATTTAATTATTGATTTCTCCCTATATTTTCTTTCCTTAAGGCGGCCTCAGCTCTTTGCATATGTTTGATTGATTTGGGAAGAATTTGTCCAATCTTACAAAGCTTATATTTGTTTGTTGCCATTGCTTTTTCCATGTAAACACTAGATTTTGTAGAAAAGTAATAAACGGTTATTCTTATGAAGCAAAAACATTTCATAAAATTGTATCTGTAATTATGACGAAGGCAACATCAAATCCATTTTGATCAACACATTTGGTCAATAAACATTTTCGACACATCAGCTTATGTGAAAGATGGCAAAAAATAAATAAATAAATAAATAAGTCAATGCTTTCCCAAAAAACTCAATTGGTGTTTAATATTTATTTAATTTTAATGAGATCATAGAGGAGAAATCTAAGATCCATTTAGGTTGGCATTTGGATCAATTCTCCTACGACATGTTGGCGCTTGTAACAGGTAGCAAAAAAATCAAACAGACCAAGTCAAATTTTTTGTAATGAAAATCCTTGTATTTACTTTGAAAAAAAAATATAGATACTAAATAAGGCATCATCATATGATCCACTCAAGTCCAGTCATTTGACCAACATTTTTTACCCGTCAATTCATGTGACAAGTGGCTAAAAAAAAGTCACAACATTTTTAAAAAAAAAAAAGAAAAGAAAAAAAGAAGACACATCAATTACAGAATATATAGTGAACATGACAATGACTCTTGAAAAAGAATACTAATTGACATGGGATATGGTGAAATCAAGACTTTATTGTAATAATATTCATTGATCAGAGTGAACATGTAAAAACATTATCACTGGTGTTGAGAGTTGGATCTCAAGGTTTGTTTATAGAGTACAGACAACATGAGAATTGTTTGAGAACACTGGAAGACATAAATTTATGACGATACCTGCATCAACAACGTTCATGTCTTCACTGCTCTTCCAGTCCTCGAACCACACCTCCAAAAAAAAGTGAAGCACTCATATTGCCTTCTCTAGCCATTTTGGCAATGCCAAAGAAGTTGTCATCTCAAGTCGGCTAAGGAATACAACATACAGAATGAAAAACAAGAATACAAAGTACCCACATTTCAGCAAAATCTATTTCATGAAAGTAAATTTTGGTTAGCACACTAACTGCTGCATTTTACAATAATATAAAAATAAGCATTCATATTTCTCTCACAAAAATGAAAGTGTACATATCCATGGAAAAGGACGGACATCTCTCACAGAGATTAATCATCGATGAATGTTGTGTCCATTGAAAGCCCTTACTCATGGCCACATAGGGTATGGACATATGAAAATTTTGAGTTGAGATTAACAGCACGCTGAAAATTTTTCAGAGCAGTTTCATGATCTTTTTGCAAGCTATAGCAGCTTCCTACAGCAAACCTACCTATATGCCAATTGCATCAGAGAAGATGGGGGCTGGCAAAGTGAATAATGCTTCCGTGACTTCAAAATAGTAAAAAATGAAGGTATTTCCTTCAGAATTTTACAAGCTATTTAAAATGTCATCAAAATTCTCCACTAGCATCGTAGACTTAAAACTAGAGAGAAAAATATGGCAGAAAGTTTTTTCAAGGATCCAAACCATAAGACATATTACAGTTAGATTAAAAAAAAAAATCACTTTTGTTGGCACAAAGATCCAAAGACAATACTTAGTAGCAGTAGGGTAGTTTCATGATCTTTCTTCCTTTTTCTTTGTTATTAAAGAAAAGAAAGAGATTGGACTGCAGCGTGGCCTGAGAAGCAGCTCCCTCTCCAGATCTTCCATTACTCTCTCTCACTTTCTTTCTCTTCTACTTTTCTTCCACCCTGCTTCTTCCTACCTCTTCCACTCCAATTGTCTATAAAACACTTCTTAATCTCAGGAATTTTCTTCCAAAAAATCTAAAACATAACACATAAAGACCATTTGAGTATATATCAAGATGCTCCTAGATAAACAGGCAAAAATACATATATGAATGCATGAAAGAATACTAAAAATAAAATATCTGGATTTTTTTTTGGTAAATAAATATCTAGATTCAAGTATCCAACTTTAGCTTCATGGGTTCCTTTTGTTTTCTTGCTTTCTTCAGTTTCGTGTTTTTTTGATATTTTTTTTCCATTTCTGTTGTTAGTTTTACCTTGTTATATGTATCTGTCAGCTTTGCAAAGAAAACCTGGAATAGTTACTCTGTTTTTTATTTCAGAGCTGTAGAAATTGATGTCCTCTCTTCTTCTTCTTCTTCTTTCCCCTTCTTAAATCATCATTTATGAACCAATACATTATGCAGAACTTGGGTTAGCATGTGAATCTTCTAATTTCTCAAATCTCAAGGCTAGCTGTTATAGTAAGTAGTGTTCTTTCTTTCTTTTTCCCTTTTGCTTCAAGATCAGAGACAATGGATGATCACTTCCTAATGGAATGCTTTTACAAATGAATCTAGAGCATTTGATTTATGCATGGTTTTTAGAATCATCTTGAATTGCTATTTTGTAAGACATTCCATAGTGATCGTGATAGGATGCTGAATGTGAGAGACAGAGATGGCAGCAAAGATGGGGAGTGCAGGGTGAAAGAAAATAAATACGGAACAATTCATGAAGATCGATAAGCATGCACGATAAACACTACAAAGACAAGTTTTAGGCATACCTGAATCCATGGCTGAAGAATAAGAACTCCTCAATATCTTCTTGTATGCTCCTCGTACAACACGATCAATGTTGGTCAGGTCTACCCTCTTTCCCTTTTGCTTTTGGTCGTTAGCCTCACTTAATGGGTCAGTGATAACTATATATAGGGGTGAGGGTAGGGACCAACCCTGCAATAAAATTAGGGTTTCCTCCTCATTAAGGAAACAATACCTTAGGTCCACACATAGTAATAAATATTTCATACCATTAAGGTGTGCTAGTAGAATCCAATATCTCCATAGAGATCACTTACCATTAATATTGGATTCTTTCTGCTTACTCCATCTTTAGTCAACACCACTAAACCGGTTTTGGAAATAAATCTTTGACTATGCTAGCCCACCTAATAGGAAATCTTACACAGGGAAAATGAAATGCTTTTAAAGTTTGATATTGGTGGCCTTGAGAATGTGAAAACAGAGCTTCATGAAGCGTAATTTATCTGGTCTGAACCTTTTCTTCTTGCTCCCCACCACCTTTTCAGTTTGGAATACATTTCCTTACTAAAATTGTATGCTATCCAATTGTAATTTCAGTGGAACCCCTACCAGAGACAACACAAATATATTGGGTCGTATTTGATTTTGGTTAATATCTGCTTTATTTAAGACTAAATTTTGCAATAGTTCTTTGACCAGTGAGTGGACAAATTTTGCGTTGTTTATGGGTATCGCTTTATCTATCTGTAGTTCTTTAGAGGTCTTATGTCAAGAATAATTCTATGAAATTTAGTTGAATTTTGGCCACTACATAAATTTATACAAATAAATTTGGGCAGCTACACTATGAAGCTTACTATTAATCTTCTCAAGCTTCTCTTTGTTATAGTCAAATATCCAAAGAGCAAGAGGGAATGTAGGAGAGGAAGAAGTCTTGGCAGCTATGAAGGATGCTTTAAGAAGCATTGAGTTCAGTTATTTCCTCACTTTTCTTTCATGTTCAAGAATAAAACTGCTATATTAAACCCTCAACTGAACTTAGTTGGACTGGCTGGGTGGTTAGGTGGGTTCACTGATGATGCTGGTTGCTACCCGCCCTTTAAAAATGACATGTCCGACTCTGTATTTCAAACTTGTAGTCATTGTGCTGAATGATCAGCTAACAATTATTTGATTGGTTGGTTTGGCAACATATTTCATTCTATGATGTACATTATCAAGAAACTGAACCAAAGGAAAAGAACATTAGAGAGAAACTAAACCATCTATACGAGAATGTAAAGTTAAGAAGAGATAGATGAGAGAATATAAAGAAGCCATTGTATAACTGAAATCGTGAGGGAAGAAAATTCAGTGCAAGTTTTTCATTTTGAGTTCAAAGCAATGGAAACTCAACATACCTCAACCCCATCATCATTGAGATCAGCTGCCTCAAGATCTGTGTATGTCATTCTCCGGTTCAGAACCCATTTGACTAGCAAATGTTGCCTCCATTTAGTATTTGGCTCAGCTATGTATAGAAAGAACTGAGCTATGCAAATTGTACTTGTCAATATCCAAAACATAGCAAATACGTGTCCCATTTCAGTTGAAAAGCTCTATCACCATATCCTAAAGTTTTGATAGTAAAACAACTACAATAGAAACCATCAACAAGATCAAACTTCTCAAATTTGTATAACAAAATTGTCCAAACCTATATTAGCAACAAAAGAAGGATTAGAGTCACAGAAAACTTGTACTTAACTCAAAAGGGTCAATCTCCTTTTAGTAGCCCACAGCCACCATTTATTAAATTTGAAAATAAAAAGATTTTCAAAAAGCATAGTCACCGTCACTATTCATCTAAATCCAATTTTGAATTAGATGAACAGTTCGACTTATAATTAAATAAGTGAGGGATGACGCAACCAATCTGGCTTTGATACCAATGTTAAAACGAAAAGTAAATGGGTATCGGGGAATACTTCAGTATTGCTTTCCTCGTAGCAAAATGGATCGGGTTGCACTATGCGCCGATTTGCACGAATAGTGACAAACGAAAGGTTGCGACGATCTCGTTAGGCAATCGCTAGACAATATTTCATTCTTCAAATCTAAGGATTGCAGTGGAGATCCTTGGAGGCACACACTCTCAATTGGGAGATACAAAAGAGAATAGGGAGAAAGAGATTACGTCAAAACCCTAATTGGCTTTGTGGCCAAAACCCTCTTATTTATAGAAAATTGGCTAGCTAGGGTTCCCAATCCTAGTGGGTTTATGATTACCCCAAATGGACGACCCACAAAGAAAACGAGTTGAAACCCAGTCCAACCCATATTAATTAACAGAAGCATTAGCACGTGAGACCAATGAGAGAATGCACAAGCATCTTTAAGGCCCCGAGTGTGGGTGCCTAACACCTTCCCACACTCATAACCTGACACGAACCCCTATCTCTGGAATAGACCAAAATATGAAGTCAAATTTGGGGGTTCCTTCCTTTCACAAGAATCCAACCCCCTACTAGAACTCAATCCATCGATTGAAATTGTGCTCTATAATAGGGGTCTAGGCCCTGAATCCTAGATGGCGACTCCAAAAATCATGCTTTGCCCATCCCCCCATAGTTGCCGGACATGTTTGGAGAAAATTGGCGACCCTTGCAAGGCAAACCAGGTGAGAGGAAATAAGTAGAAAGAGAAAAAAGGTATTTTCCCTTACAATTCTTAGATACATAGTCTCAATTGGGAGAGAGAGAGAGCTCTTGTGATTAGGTCCAAAAACCTTGCTTTGTTGTAGCCAAACCTCTTTTTATAGAGATTTGGCCAACTAGGGTTCCTAATCCTAATGGGTCTATGATTATTCTAAGTGGATGACCCAGGAACGAATCGGGTCAAGACCCAGTTCGATTAACATCTTCTGCTCGTCCATGCAGGGCGGACATACTCAATTATTCATTCTAAAAGTTTCTCTACCATATGTGTTTTATCTTACAGGAAATGGAGCGTGTGACCTTATGAGATAGTATGAAGGTAGGAGTGCTATATCAAGCTTCCATATAACCAATATAGCACATCACTCACAAATAATCTGGGGTACCCTAAAAAATCCAACTGCACCAAATCTAGCACTCTTGATCCCTCATAATGAGCAATGCTGACCTCAGAACATGTAATGTGCACATGACTACGCCGAAACAAAAATACAACAAGTCGCCCAGGCAATAAGTCACAAAATAAGGGTGTAATTTCAAATAGTTTTTCCTAAGCCTACATATCAATCCAACTATTCTCAACCATTTTCCCAATCATGTCCCACTGGACCACATCATCCATGATCCTAAGAAACACGTCAAAGTAACATCATTGGGCATCCTTTTCATGACATGGCCTCAAGTAGCGGGTATCCATAGGATCAACTCAATTTGATCTAAGTGGCTCACACAGTTACATAGTGATGAAGAAGGGATCCATTTAGTTACTCTCACAAATGGTTATAACAAGGCACATATAGTATGAAATGTATGTTATGGTGCTTCTCCCACTCAAGGTGGGCATGTCATTTATAAGATAAAAAGAACATCATACGAGTGTGGGTTCAGTCGCACTTTCAAGTGCCTAACCTGAGTCTTTAAGCCCAGTTGCCACCATGGCATCCGCTTGAAGTCTCACACTTGGTTACAAGCAGGCTACACTGAGATGTGGGATCTCTATGTTCGATTATAGATTGGTCTCATTTTAACTCTAACTAAGACACCACTTAGCTTAAAAGCTATATGTTCATCTTGGTCACTATTTCTAAGTACCAAAGTGAATTTGGCTCATCTTGCTCGTTGTTACCAATCTTCCAGGTGAATCACCTGTATCATTGGATCAATTCAAGCTTAGTGACATATTTACAAAATAAAAATGTGTACTCACGCAAATCACCCAAGAGAAGTATATGTCTCATATATAAATCAAGGATTGATAACAATAATGTTTAAAGAAAAGTCAAAACTTAAAATACAAATCATCCACGTCGAAATCCTAGATTCCTTATATGAGTACAGAAAACATCCTGAGTAATAGGCTTGGTCAATGGATCCATCACCATACTATTCATGGAGATATGCTTCAAGACAACTTTTCCTTGTGCAACCATATCTTGAATGTAGTGATATATGATTTCTATGTGTTTGGCATTCTCATAGAATTTGGGATCCTTAGGGAATGTCAATGCTGTCATACTATCACAGTGTACAAGCACCGCATCTCCTAAATAAATGACAACGCCAAGGCACTGTAGAACCGCCTTAGCCAAATGGCCTCTTGAATGGCCATAAAGCACGCGATATACTCGGGCTCCATCGTAGATAGGGCGATGCAGGTCTGCTTCTTGCTACTCAAGATACAACCACGCCACCAAGGATAATGCATATCCTAAAGTAGATTTGTGCTCATCTCTATCAGTAGCCTAATCAGCATCACCGAAGCCTCTCCATCTCAAATCTGAACTACTATAAGAGAGAATGAGATCTGTGGTCCCATAAAAGTAAAGATTAATTTTATTGCTTGCCAATGACTTGGTCCTGGGTTACTCTGGTAACAACAAACCATGCCAACTACGAAGCATATTTCTGAATGTGTGCACATCATCATGTATATCAGACTGCCTACCACTATTGCATAGAGTACTTTAGATATTTTTTCTTCTCCTTATCAGTCTTAGAGCACTGATCAAGGCTCAAAGCACATGCCTTGTCTATGGGAGTGTCAACGGTTTTAGATTTGTCCATGTGGAATCGTTTACGGATCTTCTTCATGTAAGTCTCTTGAGACAAACTAAGAAAATTCTTGGAACGATTCCTCATGATCTTAATGCCTAACACAAAGTTATCTTCACCCATGTACTTCATCTCAAAAGTAAAGGACAACCACTTTTTAATGGCGACAATCATCTCCATATCATTCTAAGCTAACAACATGTCATAAACATACAAGGATAGAATAAGGAAACTCTCCTTGGACCATTTCATATACACACATTGATCCTTCTCAATCATTTCAAAGCCAAATGAAATAATAGAATGATGAAATCTAAAGTACCCTTGCCTAGACAATTGTTTAAAGCCATTTATCATTTGAATTGGCAGACTTTGCACTCTTATCCTTTCACCTCAAAACCTATTAGTAAATCCATAAAGATCTCCTTATCTATTTCTCCATTGAGAAATACAGTTTTAACATCCATTTGAAAGAGTTCCAATTCAATTTTTTGACAATAGCTAGAATGAAGTGAATTGAGGCAATTCTTACCACAGGTGAGAAAGTCTTATCATAGTCTACACCATCTCTTTGGGTATAATGGCATTGCCTTATACTTGTCAATTGCATCGTTGTGTTTGACCTTTAGAATTCATTTTTTCTCAATGGTTTTACATCTAAGAGGTAGGTCAACAAACTCCCATACTTGGTTATTACTGATAGAACTCAGTTCATCCTCCTTAGTAGCTTAGCACTTATTCTTAGTAGGTGAGGAGTGTCTCTTGCAAAGAAGTGGGCTCATCCTTATCCTTTAAAACACAAATGAGAGCTCCCCCCTTCAATCTCAAAATGATGATGAGGAATGTGCCCACGAGTGCTCCAATGCTTAATGGAATCATGATGATCATTTAGTGGTACAGTCCCACTTGTTGGTACATTCCCTGTTACACTCGTGCCCTAACCTGATCTAATTTAAACTGTTATGATAGGTTTCATACCGGAAGTGGAAAGCACAATGGGGTTTTGGCTCGTGGTAGCTCATTGCCAAAGAGGGAGGGATGACCCCACTTACCAGTGCATCTCCTGCCCAGCTAACTAGAGGGGATTTAAGCCTTCCGATCCTAGATGGTAAGTGACCCGACACCCCTACACCTGAATCTTGACACATATCAAAGTTGTTAGGAGACCATGCACACAACCTAGGGTAGCCATCCATGGTGTGGCCAAGTGGGGACAGTAGGCAGTCAAGGCACAGCACTGCCTTAACCACCGAAAACATCCCACCAGAAACAACCTGGGCTAAATCTGATGGCATATTTCGTTAGCCATTTGGGCTGCTGGTCAGGTTTTGATGCACATGGACCCCACCACCCTCATTGGGAACATCCCCGGACGACCCCACACTCTCTCCCACACCTTCCTCATGACTTGTACTCCATATGGGTCTAAGGAGGTGGTGCACATGTCCTGAATTGTGGAATAACCCGCTTGCACTGGATATAGACCAACCAAACAGGCCTTAGTCACTCACTTACTATAAATAAGAGAAGTGAGATTCATTTCTCACTTCTCACTTATCCAAAATGTGGGAGAGGGAAATAAGAGGAGAAAAGGGAGGAGAAGGAAGGCAAAGAGGGAGGAAGAGGAGGTTGGAGCTCACCTTAGCTCCTGGCTTCGCATCCCGCTGCTAGAATCTTACCTGAGGTAGGTGTTACATCCTCTACTATTTTTCTCTCTTCATTTTGAGCAAGTATAGTTTAACAAAGAGTTTAATCTTGACCCCGAAACCTCCTAGAGCTCAGGGAATGGTCATTTCACCTCCCTGGTGTGATTGCCAAGCTCAAACTAAGTCGGGTGAGCTCCGGCAACAATATTGACCAAATAACCATCTAGGGTTTTTGCCGTTCGATTGTCGTATCTCTTAAATGGCTCAAAAGAATCGAAACTCCTTAGACTCAAAATGGAAGTGGGGAGGTCCCCTACAAACTCCATGAAAAAAATCTCGACAATCGAGCTGAAAAGCCCTAATTTCCACAAACTATTTTTGGAATTCCACCGGAAACACCTAGGCTATTCCCGGTGGCATATTTCCAGTGAAGCCCAGGCTTATATGAGCTCTCTGCCAGCCCCACCAGAAATATGACTAATATTTTTGACGGTTTTTCCCATATTTCCAGTGGACTTCCCAGTACTATCAAGATTGATAGTACTTTTGTCCTTGAGGGCAGACCTTGTGGGTCCCCCTTTGGTGTTTTCGACACCCATTAACGTCTAATTACCTTTGTCTAGGACAAAGAGATGCATGTAAAATGAGACCAAAAGTGAATTGCACACCTGGAACCCTATGCAATAGAACATAACCGAGGTGAGGGATGGTTGACTTTCATTTCTGGAGTGTTTCATACTTTTAGAATGTTCACGTGTTAGAATTATTGATGCTGTTTAAATTGCTACATATACATAAGAATTGCATAACATGTTATTATATGTTGAAAGGTGTTATGTTATGGAATTAGAATATGGATATGTGATGTATGTTCTAGCGGGATCTGGTGTGGCCGAGGTGGTTCCGATACCAGGATCATCGTGTGAATGTTGCATTCATGCATTGATTATGTGCACTAAATTAGATGTAGTCACGGATTACACCTTGTGGCCGATGGTGATTCTGGTATCACATACTCCGAGGCTGCATTTGGAAATGGATACGCTTTATGGCCGATGGTAATTTTGGTGTTGCGTAGTCCATACTGAATTGCTTATATGCTGGACTAGGTATATAGTCATGGGTTACACTTTGTGGCCGATGATGATTCTGGTATCATGTACCCTGAGACTATACTTGAAAATGGGTTAGGATTTATGGCTGATGGTGATTCCGGTATCGCGTAATCCATACTAATTATATCATTATGCAAGGCATGTAGAATATTTGTGGTTAGGTGACATACCCCATGCTACATCCCCTTGCCAACATGAGGTAAGGTGTTGGATAACCCAATGGTTGTATGTTTGATGAACCTTTCTGAAATGCCACACCCACAGTACGATGTGATTGTTGTCGGAGGCAGGAATTAGTCCGGCTTGGCCGATGGTGATTCCAATGTTATGATTGCCAGGAGGGAGTTATCAGGGGTTTGCTGGGTGACCGAGGTCGTATTTCAGGATCAGTAGGCTCCTAATCACAACTAGGATTTGTCTCGTTGGTCACTGATATGCGAGTTTTGGGACTAGGGATACAACCTAATGTATCGTAATAGCATTTATCCGACTTAGTTGTATTGTTAGGTAGTTTAATAAACAAATAGATTGCATCATTCGCATCATGGACTATGTGCTTGAATTCTGTATTCATGTTATCATGGATTACTGTATATGTGACTGCTTATGCTTGACTGTGCATAAACCCTACCCCTCAATGGGCAAGTTGGAAGCTCACCCCATGTATATGCCCCCTTTTAGATGATGATGCAGGTACAATGGTGCCTATGGGATGTGGCTCTACCTCTATGTCTGAGTATAGAGTGATTGACTGGTGGATGGCAGAGGCAGAGGAGCACGATCAGGATTGTGCCTGTGATCATTGTGCTTATGTAGCTCCATGAGTTGCACGGATCCCTTTTCGATATTTTGATACCGAACTATACATTGGTACTTTTGGGCTTGTTATGTCATAAGTCTTGGATATTTGAAATTGGGATAACTTGGTTATGATTATGTAATATCATTAGATAATTTCCCCATTTTAATTTATGATCCGCTATTAGACTCTAATTTCGCTGCTATTGGTTGGTTCATGTTGTGAAATTGCGAATGTTAACGTACTGCTATCAGAGATCTTGGTAGGTTGGTAAGGCGGGTAAGCGTCTTACTCATACCACTGGTATTCCAAATGGTAAGTTGGGATTACTAGTAGTGGAGTGTGACATTCCCACTAGGCTGATGATCAGTCTCACTTTCTTTGGCGATTATAAGATGAGTTAATCCGCCACCCTCACCAAGAGTAAGTGAGACGTTGTCCTCTATCTTAAAGAGGTTGACATCCCTACTGGCATTGCTAATTCTAGGAAAGTTTGTCTTAATAGAGTCAACATCCCATGACTATCTTAGTTATTCTTCTATCAAGGTGTTCAACATACATAACGTAACCCTTCCAGCTATTAGAATATCTTCTGAAGATGTGTTTCTTAGCTTTAGGGCCAAACTTTCCAAACTTATGAGAGATATGGTAAATGTATCTTGTTGATCCCCATGGTCGCATATGCCCTAAGTTAGGCTTTATGCCCTTCCATAACTTATAGGGGATCGAAGGAGCTGACTGTGAAGGCACCCGATTGAGGATGTAGGCTACAGTCAAAAGAGCATCCCCTAGAAATATATTGGGAGGTTGATGTGTGTAATCATCAACCTAACCATATCTAAGAGTGTTTTATTCCTCCTCTCTACTACACCATTTTTCTGTGGAATATAAGTAATGGTAAACTGCCTGCATATCCACTTCTCCTCTCATAGTTATTTAAACCATCACAGTATGTGGATTACTATTTGAGTATGTATATTATATGGTAACGGAACAAGGAATAGGCCACTATATTATACAAAAGGAATATTGCATGAGTAGTGTATCTATTGTGGTTCAACCATCAATATTCCCATTTTCATGTAATGTAGGGCTAGGTCAAGGATGTCCTAACCTATATTAGGACCATAGAAATTGATAGCAGTAGGACTTGCAGATGATTCAAGCACCATAATATTAGGGAAAACACTTAGGAGAAGGCACACCACTAGGGTGCAATTTGGTCACAGTAACAGGACAATAAACAACTATACTGTTAGAAAATCAGAAAGTGGGGAAACATCTCAAAATAGCAACTTAAGAACAAAAGAAAAGGATAGGGAAGGGTCTCTCACCCATGGCCTCTCATTGTATTTTTGTCTTTCATCAATGGCATCTCACCACTCTCTCACAAAGAAACTATCCCTCACAGCACACAAAGCACAAATTTGTTCTTTCTTTTCTCTAAACTCAAATCATGGCCTTTGTCGAACCCCTTCTCTTTATTATTTTAAAAAAAAGAGAAGTTTCTTCTTCTTCTTGCAATGGTTACCCAACATCTAGTGGTCCCAATGTAAAACATCCATTTGTTTTTCGGTTACTTTTCCTTACTTCTCCCGTACTCATAAAGAATTGTAGCAATATGTTTTTTTCTTTTTTCTTTTTGGGTAATTAAATGTTGTAATATGTTGTACCAAATAATCTAATTACTTTACAATGCATCTTTTGTTGTTTGGCTTTGAAATGAAGAACCACAAGGGTTGAGTCTGTTAAACCTCTTTCTATGAATTTCCATATGTTTTTCTCTTCCTCTCTTAACTAATTAATTTTTTTTTCTTCCCAAATATGTACTTAGCTGAATGGTGTATATATATTCGGATGGCCAAACCTGGTTCTGCTTTTTCTCTTTTTAAATCCAAGTAGCTGGAGTGACTAGGATCCTTTTGGCTTTTCAATTCCTTACGGTTTCTTCCTACATTCCCGGACTTACTCTGTAACTAACAACTTTGGGCAACCTCCTTTTTTTTTTTTTTAATTGCCTTCATTTCGTTCGAATTTTCTCTGATGCTCACGCTTTAAGAAAATGATATCAAGAATGATTTATTAATTATTATGTTTTTTTTTTTCTAAGAAAATTCGATCCCCTTCCCACACGCTTTAACCTCCCTACCCCCTTTTTTTTTCCTATGGTTTCATTCTTGGAATTTAGTTTTGTTAGTTCACAATTGTGAATTTGTAATGGTAAATCTTGAGCTAAGAGTGAACTCTACAAAATCCATGATTGGTTGTGAACAATCAATGATGTATGTAAAAATGTCTATTAGATGATATGATAGTACCTATTGGTCCTATGCTTGTGGAGAACTAGTTCTCTAATTTAGACTGCTCTATTCTAAATGTTTCTTTTTGTATGTTACTTCTGTGCCTGGCTTCTAGATATTAGGTTGAGTAGTTCGAATTGACAATTGAAACCCTAGGTAGACTAGAATGGTGCTCAATAAGCAGGTAGGCTTCCAACGACAGTTGGTTAAGGAGGATTGAACTCTTACTAGTCATCAAAATTGCATATCATATATTTCCTGTAGACCCTCTGTCTGATGTGGACACCAAAACTTCTGTTTTTGTATATTTCTTGTGAAAATTTCACTGTAGATGATGTGTGAAATACCTTGATCCACATTAGTCACCAATGATGCCACACCTATCCTTGTCACTTACCTTTCTTTAGACATCAATAGGATTCATTAGTCCTTGGAATTTAGCCATTGTCTCTAGTGATTTCATACTGTGAAGGAGACATGTTGGGAGAAAAAGGGTGAACTTGAGACTATCATGGCTAGTTGGAATGCATTTTCTTCTCCAACAAAAATTATGATGAGTTTTGGATATTATACCATTGCAGATTTGGTCACAGAGCAGCCTTAAGATAAAGGTGCTTATTTGCAATTTTTTATTTTTAACTTAAAAGAGGTCTAGTCCCAAAAGCAAGAAATGGTTGTTCTATAGGTGGCTTGAATGGCTGCTGGGATGATCAACCTTGTGTGCTCTCTCATTCTTTGATGCACGCTTTTGAACCATTAGTGACCATATGAAACTATGAAGGAATTTTCAACATTTCATTGACTAAAAATCTGAAATGGAGGAATCTTTCCTATATTGGGAAAGAAAGAAGATCCATGCAATTTCAAGTACTATTTACTTTGCTTAATTTTTCTTATACCTAGCTGAGTTGAGAAGTTGGATCTTGTCGATGCCTTCTATTGTATTTGTTGTGTTTATCGGATATTGTTTGAACACATGAATGCTAAAAGAAAATTAATCTGCATAAAAACTCTTGGGAAGGACATGTAAGTGAAATACACTAGGGTTATATATAAAAAACTGCAATGGTATCAATGCATGGACAACAGTTTATAATTTTATGACCAAAATTTTCTCTTTGTTTGCAACTTTCAGTGACACATTCAGTTTTGCTCTTCAATCACATCTACTAACACTGCTAATCTTGCTTGTGGCAGGGGATGGAGTTGGTAGTGGTGCTTGTGGTTCCATTGTCTACCACTATTTCTTGCATTATAAAATGAGGAAGATCCTGTCAAAATTTATGCTCTCTCTCTCTCTCTCTCTCTCTCTCTCTCTCTCTCTCTCTCTCTCTCTCTCTCTCTCTCTCTCTCTCTCTCTCTCTGTGTGTGTGTTTGCATACATATTTCTTCTTCTTCTTCTTCTATTTTTGAGTCTTTTGCTGAGACAATTGAGAAAACAGTTATTGATAGTATCACCTGAGTAAGAATAGCAAATCCTAATTTTCATATTGGATCTGTTTTTCAGGAATGAAAGCCCAGGAAAAAAAAAAAAAAAAAGAGTTGTCATTTGTGTTAATCTCTTACGGTTACTTGGTAAATGCTAAATTCTATTTCTCAAATTGGTAGAGTTCTTGGAACATAAGCATGTCTCAAACATGTTTCAAGGGGATGGTGGTTCGAATCCACCACGACCCTTTAGATTAAAATGTTCATATGAAAGTTAAGGAAATCATGGAAAAGCGCAAATGACATTTGTCATGTGGATAGCACCATAAAAATGAAAATACAATAAAAAATGTCAATTTATAAAAATAAAAAATAAAAAATAAAAAAATATTAGTATTCATTCAATATTGGTTTTGAAGTAAAAAAAATAAAAGTTTTATAGTATTAAATTATATAAAAATATTTGTTTACAAGTTATTAATTATGATTGGTTTCGCTTTTTCTTCAAAGAACATCTTCTTAACCCAAAATGAAATGGCTGAGGAGAGGAAAGGTTCATTTTTTAGGGAACTCCTGGGACCGCGTAGATCGTCTCCAACCGGGGGGTTGGTTGAAGAGGGACCAACCATGGTTTTGTATCTATCTCTCTTCTTATGTATGTTTCCTATTTTCTTTTTCCCATTTCTCTTTCTCTCTCCTATTTTGTGTTTGTATCTCTCCTCACTGGTCCTTCTCTATCCTTCCATTGGTCAGAGAGGATTTGAATCCCTCCCGAGAACAGATCCAGTAGAGACGAGGTGGGGCCTGTAGCTTATGATTAGAGCACGTGGCTACCTTGAAATAAATAATAGTTCCAATAGAACTTTCTATCAAAGATTGACCATTGATATACGATTCAACCCATTAATTCATTTTTATTCGTTATTGTTCTTATTACCATTTCCAACTCAAATGATTAGACCGAATAGTTAATTTGAAAGGATAAACAAAGTTCCCTAGAGAATGAACTCCAGGAAGTTAGAATATAAATTAATATGATAAATAGAAATTCAAAATGAATAAACATGCTAGTGGTTTCAGGAAAGTTAAAAATCTACAAAGATGACAAGTGGCACTATTGTAGGTTCATTGGTACTACTATAATGATGACACATGGATTTTTGTAATTATATTATATTTAATAGTTTGATTCTAAGGGTGTTTGGGGCTAATTCTAGTAAATTCCAATTTGATTTGGTTCTGAATTTGTATCGGTAGCTACTTATTTAATCTCGAACTCTGTGTATTATAAACAATTCTAGGGTTTTTGGGACTGGACCGTGGGTTCTAAGATTTGAGGACTGATTCTAGGGTTTTGGGGTCCAATTTTAATTCAATTTGGATCAAAATATGTAGGGACCGGCTCGATCTTTGATACCAAGTTTAAAATCCTTGGTCGATTTTGTCAAATCGGATCAATCCCAATTCTGAACATTATAGAACAACAAATTATAGGGTTTTGAGGATTGGATTCCTGGTTTTCAAATTAGAGGGTCAATTATAGCATTTTTGGGACTGGTTCAGATCTGATTTATATTGGAATCAATAGGGACAAAATCCAAACCAATAGGGACCAATTCACTCTTTGATTTTGAGTTAAAATCTTAGTATTAACTGATTTGGATCGGAATTGGTCGTGAACTATCGAACTTTGGAAGTTCCAAAATGGTGGATTCAGAGTTGGAATCACTAGTGGGATCGTTTGGATCTTCAATTTCAAGTTTAAAATCATTGGTTGAATTGACCAATCTCGATCCGAATTGACCTTAGCAATCCCTATTCATTAGGCTGTCTAGAGTGACTAATTATAGGGATTCGTGATTGAATCTGACCATTTTTGAATATCCATTGTCAATTAATATTTTTTTTAGGTTGATTTAGATTATGTCTAGAATTAGGCCAAACATATATCAAAGTTCATTTCAGTCCAGATCGGTTCAATTTTTATTGGGTTGACTTAATGGGCTCTTATGGGCGACATGTTCTCTTTGTAAGTTTTTTTTAGTTTTATAAGATTTTTAATTGTTCCATTCAGTTGATTTGGTCTAATTACATTTTCTACTGGCTTGAAAAAACTCAAATTGATAAATGTTCGTTTCACTTTTCTTGACCAGTCCAACGCTTTATGGAAATGGAAACCCTTACTAAAAGCAATAGACCCAATGGTAATTTTAATTTTTAAAATTTTTTTTTTTTGAATCCTATGTTGAATTTAAAGAGACAAGGATTTGGAGATTGCAAATCTTTTATAGTGATAGTTCTCGGTGAGGAGGGAATTCTATTTCTGCCGTTCTTTTTAAACATTTTATCATAAAAAGTGGTGCAAAAGCTTTTCAGTTTTATTGGGACTATAAGCATATGAAATTACCTTTTAATCCACTTAGAACTATCATCTCTTTCACATTATGGGCATTTTAGGCAGCTAAAAGTAAGCTACAACACTTTTGTAACATACTAGGTTACAACTAGACAAACCCTTTCCTATTATCACTAAAGTCGTCAAAATTCAAAGGATTCACCAAAGTTGTCAATAGCTTTCTTAATCTTAAATAAACAGTAATAGGGATTATTTGTTTGGAGAGTGAAGGATAGTATTACTGATTATCTTAGCCGACTAAACCTATATAAGTGATATTTCATGCAATCGATTGAGTTTTGAATAAAAAAAGAATTTTTTATTGTATAAATAAATAACCATCAATTTCAAGGCTTGAGCAAAAGCATAAAACCTTACAACTCAGTACAGTCCATTGGCTTAAAAGTAAGGTATCTCTCCTTCAAATTATACCCAACGTGAATGTCTTGCTGTTGATGGTTCCCCAAAATAGAATATTCATATTCTTTATCTGCGCTCAACATAGCCAGGCATACTAACCCATAACCATTGTCTACCCATGCATTTATTCCTTTCAAAACCAGATCAGTTCCACCAAAGAAATGAAGCTTTATATCTGGTGTTCCAAACTCAATATCACTCATCTTCACATCATAGCATAGATCAAATGCATGCGTTGTGTCTGGAACTGAATCGTAAAATGCCTGCTTTGACACTTCAGTGAGTATATTCTTATACACAACGGAGTGTATTATTGTAAATGTTGTCCCCGAATCTATCATGAAACCTCCTTGGCCATCTTCTTTGACATCATCAAAAGCTCCAGGTGGGATCTGTATGCTAGTGTCTCCGACACTAATTCCTACCAAGTTTAGGTAATACTCATCGTGACCTGGAAAATATTTCATTGGTGCTCTTGCACCTTCAAAAATGGCTGACAATCCAAAAGTCATTGGGCTGGTGGCTTCCTTGTTGTCATCAGGGATGAAGCAATGAGCGAAATGATCAAATGAAATCTGTCTAATAAACGATAATTGGCCAAGGTTGAGACCAATAAGACCTGGTGGACCTGGTTCATGAACTCCAGGAGTGTCCCTATTATCGACTCCACAACCAAAGATTATTTTGTATAAAGGGAAACTTTCACCATTCTTGGTATCCCTAAAGGTTAGGGTTTCATAAGAAATGTACCCGCGTGTGTATGCATCGTCCTGGTATGCCACTTCATACCTACACTTATCACCTCCATAGCAAGCCCCGATTGCGGCATTACACTCGGTTGTATTACACTTGATCCTTTCATAGGATGAAGATTGCGTGGAAACGTAGAAAGGGCCCATCTGTGGGTAACAATATTCACAGGGGAAACATTGGAGCCATATTATATCACTACCAGTGTCTACAATTGCATAATTCTCAATAGGTGGGGTTCCAATACTTAATTGGATGAGATACTCCCCACGTCCATACATTACTGGGGCTGTCAAATCATCAGGAGAATTGAAATAGCGGCGGTGGCGAGCCAAGGAACGCATTTTGGCTGCTTTGATTCTATCGGAGACTGTTGAGTTGGGGTTATAGAGTGGAGATTGAGGAGAGTCACGGTGGATGATACTGGTCCTAAAGCCACTTAAGCTATTATTATGAGAGAACAAGGAGGAGGAAGAAGAAATAATGGAGAGGAAGAGTGCAAAAAGCAGAGTCATAGAGGTTGCCATTGGTGAGATGGATACACTTGACTTTGATTCTCAAGAACAATATGTTAACTTTAATATAGGATGAAAATATTTTGAAATTAGAAGTTTGAATATTACCACACTAATATGGAATGTTATTGTCATTGAACCAAATCCAGCTATTCGCATTTTCGGCAGATATTTTTTCCCCTATCCATTATATATATAGGCAATGAATGAATTCAGGCTTATCAAACAAATCACAAATGGATTTTTACCAAAAAATGATGAATTAAATCCTTCTATAACCAACCAAAAAATCCCCCCCCCCCCTCTTTTCACAACCAAATATTATTTGTTGTGATTGAAATTTGAAATTGTTTGTAGAAAGAAAACTGGAAGATGAGATTTATTCTATGCAATAGGATGGAAAAAAAATGGGTTCAATCCAAATAAATCCTTCCATAACCAACCAAGAAATCACCACTCCTTTTTACGACCAAATATTATCTGTTGTGTTGAAATTTGAAATTGGAGAGATTTATTCTGTGCAATAGGATGGAAAATGGGTTCAATCCCTATATGAGACCAAATCCACGTTGATTTTTGATATATATATATATATAT
Source organism: Macadamia integrifolia (assembly GCF_013358625.1). Taxonomy (NCBI): domain Eukaryota; kingdom Viridiplantae; phylum Streptophyta; class Magnoliopsida; order Proteales; family Proteaceae; genus Macadamia; species Macadamia integrifolia. Next base: position 41,761 of record NW_024868257.1, read on the forward strand.
ATATGGATTTGGTTTCATATAGGGATTGACTATTTCCAGAGTTCAGATCCGATTAGTGTGACTGATGACCGAAAACACCATTATCACTTGGTGGTGTGGTTATAGCTCATATAAATTAAGGCCCCTAATTCCTTTGCAAAGGAGTAAAAGGTAGGTGGTTTCATATAGGGATTGAATATTACCATGTGGTAATATCGTTCCTCTTAAATTTGGTGCACCTCATCAATTATTAGTTTCGTTGTGATATGTTCCAAAAAAATCCAATTTTTCCCACTAAAAAAAAATAAAAAAATAAAAACTTTGAAGGTTTATTGAATATGTGGCCTCACAAACTCAATGCAACTTCAGCTCAACCATGGGGAATAATTCACAAACAAAAGACTTAACATGGTAGTCATACAATGGAGATGTGGCACAAAACTTGACATGTGGTTGGATTTATGTATCCATCAAATTAAATTTAAATAGTTTAGATAATAATAAGTTACATTAATTTTTTTTTTTTTTGGACCATTGGTAATTCTAAGTTTGACTTGTATTATTCGCAACTAGGGACAAACTAGACAAATTGTTCGTATGGTTATCACATTGTCTATTTTAGGAATATGATTCTAAAATAAAAATGTTAATATTCCTATTGTAAGTGTATTCAACTAGATCAATTGAGAATCTTGTATCAATTAAGGTAAGATGTTTGAGAAAAAAGATTCTCTGTAATGGTATTTTTGGTCCCAAGCCTGAGAGGTCCTTATCCGTGTAGTCAAATATTGTGCTTTTTTTTTTATATTAATTGTTGATTTCTTCCTAACTAATATGTGACATGCCATCTATTTAAATATTAATTTGTAGAAATTCGTGTAGGATTTTATTTTTCTTATCTATCTCAATTGACCATTGATTGGGTTCCATTATGAAAATTCAATATTTGATTTGATTGCAAATATCTTGGATTATATTAAGGATACCCACCATATTAGTTTGGTTGTAAATAGGGAAAATTTGCTCTCTAATTAATTGACCTACCTTAATAGGAGATGGGCATTATGTTATTAGAGGAGACTAAGTCTTCCCCTTGTATGATTACACACTAATCTCACCCATTAGAGGAGTGCATTCAGAAAATACTAAGGGGAGAAGCCTACCTCTATTCATTCATACAAGGACGGCATCAATGATTGCATCAAGATTTACATAAGGGTGTCAATTAGCTCGGTTTTGGTTATTCAGTTATGTTTTGGTGCGGTTCCAAGTGATGATAAGGTGGACCAGAACCAAACCGAGAACCGACTTGGTTCCTTGTTTAGATACTCAAGCCAATTCAATTCAGTTCGGTTTGGTTTTGGTTCCAATTCGATTCTGATATGCAGTTTTAATTTGATTTTATACCTCGGTTTTAATTCAGTTATGAAAACGGTTCCACTTTTGGACCATAACTATGATGGACCAAAGGCCATAATGGACTCAAGTTGTGGGTCTTATGGCCATTGCCGTTGCTAACTCCAAAATTGTTAGCATGTAAATATGTGATGATAAATTGTAAAAACACTAACCACCTAAAAAGAAAAAAAAAAAAAAAGGACCTTGCAAAAACACTCTTGAATGATAAAATCTGAAATTACCACTTCAACCAACTCAAATATATTAGAAAGAGGAGATTGAAGTTAGAATATTTCTCTGATTTATGTCTTACACATTCCATTGATCACAATGTCTCTTCATATAATCATTCAAAATCACCTATTAAAGATAACAAGACTCGCCAAAATCTGACCATGACATAGTCAAAACATGTATCAGTTTATGTCCTAAATCAAGTTGTAAATGCCATTCTCAAGTAAGATCTAAGCTAGAATGAAAAAAGCATAATAACATGTCCAATTGTGCATAATGAATCCCCAATATCTTCGATTAATCATTCCGATGGCAGTACTAGTAAGTCCAATGTTAGCCCTCACTCCACATTTCATTGTGAATATCTTTAACGAATCTTCATCAATTGGAACTATAAAAAAAATGTTGAGATCACCACATTAAACCACCGAAATAATAATAGAAACAAAATCACTCATTTTCATAGACCATTGATTGATTAGGATAAGTGTATAAAACATCCTAATGATTAGGATAGCAAAAAATTTTGGGGGTATCAAATAAACTGTGTATTATAAAGTAAATCATAACATACTTAGTTAGTCAACAATAGTGGGGGTGATTCTAGTTGTTGTAGGAGTAGGAGCATGGGAAGAAAAAAACACATCTGCTAATGCTTCAGATAAGTCATCAACATCCTGATCTGGATCTTGCTCAGCTATATAATAAAAATGAAATAATTAATTACAATGCAAAATTAATTAATTCATAATAAAATGCAAATGGTGATTAAAGAAACAAGATTACATCCAAAGTTTCTATCTGACAACCAATCACATAAGCATACCAAAGCGTTAACATTCACAGTGAGCAATTTACTTTGATATTTATCAATAACTCTACCCCCATCACTGAATGCTGACTTAGACACAACTATGGACACTGGAATGGCCAATATATCTCGGGCCACCTGAGCCAAATCAGGAAATTGACCCTTACTTACTTTCCAATATGCAAGAATGTCAAAATTATCTTCCAATGGTTTTGTAGGCTCTTCAAGATACAATGTCAAATCAGACTTGGTACAGGGTTGATAAGCTTGTTACTTTTTTTGAAACCAGAGTATTCCTATAAAATATAGAAAATGAATGATTATTATTAAAAACAAAAAAAATGCATCACGTAAGAACAAACATGGTATCATATCTGTCATAAACCCCTCTTCTAATAAAGATTCATCACTTAGAAGGACTTGAATTTCCACCACACTTGAGAGATAAAGGTTCGAGGTTAGATATTTCAAACTCGATAACATCTCTGTGATTTCATTAAAAGCCATCAACAACTGTGTCATTTTGAAAATCCTTTCCCACTCATCTTCAGAAGATAAATATCTATAGTGTGAATCCGAATAACTCAAAGATTCAAATGCTTTTCTATGACACAAAGCATCATCAAGCATTTGAAATGTTGAATTCCATCTTATAGTGACATCTGCATGCAAGCCCTTAGGAGTGGTCATTCACATTTGTTCACAACATTCCTCAAACTTGAGCTTCCTAGCTTGTGAGCTTTTCACAAATTTGATACTATCTCAAACTTTTTGAATAGATCCATTGATCAATTTGATGCCATTTTGGACAATAAGATTTAAAATGTGAGCACAACAATGAATATGGAAGAAATCACCTTCACAAATCAATGCATTCTTTGCAACCAGCGTATTTCTCAAAAAAGAAACTCCCACACCATTTGTCTCACATTATCGACTATTATTGAAAATAATCTCTCTTTAAACCCCCATTCAATAAAAATCTTCCTCAAAGCCTCACCTATATTTACACCCAAGTGAGGAGATGTCAAGATAGTAAACTTTATCAACTTCTTGTGTAAAACCCATGTTTTATCTATGTCGAGGGCTATGAGTGTCATATAACCATCATTAGAGATTGAAGTCCATAAATTTGTCGTTATTGACACCCTCCCAGCAGAATTTTTAACTGTCACTTTGATAGCATCCTTTTCCCTCTAGATACTCTATGAATATCACTCAAAAGAGTGCTTCTGCTAATAGAGATGTAATATGGATGCACACACAACATCAATTTTCTAAGATCTTCGTACTCCACAAATCTCAAAGGGAGTTCATTCTTGACTACTAATGTTCAAATCATGTCACACACAATAACAGGGTCAATCGTTAACCCTCTCAAAGTCACCTTCCCACCAATTGGTTGCATAAACATTTAGGCTACATCCTTATTGTCATGCTTAGGACATTCAATCATGTGCTTATTCAAGTTGGAGGTCCCATTTTTTACTAGATCAGCCATGAAGACTTTCCCACATTTAGTGCACTCTGCCCTAGACCTTCCACATGGATATTTTTTGAGACCCTCTACTGGTTTGAACCAATTAGTTGTCCAACATGCTGCTATCTTAGTCTTTGCCCTTTTATAAGTAGGTTCAGTAGAATTATTAACATCCAATGACTCTACCTCAACCCCTACTCCAATAGAAGGCCGAGAAAAGGGAGTTGGTATTGGGACTAAATTACCAGCATTGCAATCAACAATTTCCTTGTATTAGGATTCATTTTCCGAACATAGAATATAATATTTAAACACCTACAAAGTACAAATACAAAAAGAACATGAATCGTAACCACCAATCATAAATCAACAAAGCATACATAATCAGGTTGCATCTTTATAAAATAAAACATAACTAAAAGAACACCAACATACTATGTTCTATATAAAAAGGAACTTACAATGTGGACCAATCCTACGCATTTTTCATTTTATAAAGGATTGAAACTAACAGAAGCTTAGTTGTTAACTTGCAAATCAACACTTAAGTTCAATGGAAATATCAGGCGGTCACTTTTCATGGAACCAGATGAACAAGCACATGTCACAGGCACTAGAGCTTCTTGGTTATATTCTAGCATAGAATTAGCATACATTGTTATTGATGAGGAAACAAAAAAACATAAAATCACAATAAAAAATGGTACTTGGCAATTTGGATTTTGGCACCCTACCAAGTGTGTGTGTGTGTGTGTGTGAGAGAGAGAGAGAGAGAGAGAGAAGAAATAAATTATCAACTTGCTCTATATGCCTTTTGTTCTATAGCCTAAAAGAGGTCCAGATAAACATTGAGTTTCATTTACTTTTATTTTCTTAAAACACGAAGGTCAAGTTGTAAAATTCAAAATATGTAAAATGTCCAGATGGTTTGATCATTTCATCATCAGCTATCTAGTCTAAATTTACGCTACATCAACTTTCAAACAATGGGTAGACTTACTGTTAGGGGCCTTAGCTATAACTTCTACTAAAATATGGCTGGTACGGTATCTACCAACTCACAGTGGCCTAGGCAAGTGTTGTGGAGAAATAATCTAATGTTTAATTGCACCCAAATCAAGGTTATTATATAAAATCACAATAATTTCACCTAGACCAAGGTAATTATATAATCAGATAATCGATTGCTTAATTGCACACACTATCACACCCCACTTCCAGTAGACCTAACTTACCATGTAGGAATTCCGAAGGTGTGAGAAAGATGCTTACCCGTCTTACGAACTTACTAAGATCTCTAATAGTAGTACCTTAACGATTTACAATCTCACAACACAAAACCAAACAATAGCAGCAGAATCAAAGTAATATAGCAAAATCATAAATAAATGGGGAACATCTAATGATAAAGTAATTATCCATAACCAAGTTTATCTGTTTACAAATATCCGAGACTTGTACATATCAAGTTTAAAAGCATACCATTCACAAATCTATATCAAAATAACAAAAATGCGCCCAACACATCATGGCGTCGTGTATGCACAGACATCACAGACACAATCCTGGTCATGCTCCCTAGCTTTCGGCATCCACCAGTCGCTTACTCTGTACTTGGGTCCGGAGGAAAGAGAGTCACAAACCATCAGCAAAACCGTACCTGCATCATCATCTAAAAGATGGCATATATGTGGGGTGAGCTTTCCTACTCGCTCAGTAAGGGGTGGGGTTCATGCACAATCAAGCAAAGCAGTTGCATAAATAATTTATGATGCATGATAACAGGAATTAAACACATAGTCCATGATGATCATGATGCAATTCATTTATTTGATTATCCACCTAATAATACAACTAAGTCTGGTAAATGCCACTACGGCACATTAGGCTGTATTCCTGGTCCTGGAACCGCCATCGACTACACAACTCTACAAACCCTAGCTGTGATTAGGAGCCTGGCGGTCCCCGTATGTGACCATGGGTACCCAAAAAACCCTTGATAACCCCCCTCTTGGCTGCCACAACACTGGTATATCTATCAGCCACGCCAGACAAGTTCCCGCCTCCGGTAACAATCACATCATACCACGGGTGTGGCATTCTACGAAGGTTCATCGAATATACCACAAATGGGTTGTCCAACACCTTAGCCCCTGTTGGCAAGGGTTCATAGCATAGGGAGTGATACCTAACCACAAATATTCTACATGCCTTCATAATTATACAGTTAGTATGAATTACACGATATCGGGAACACTTCGGGTACAAAGTGTAATCCATCTCCAAGTATAGTCCTGAGATACACAATACCAGTAACACATCGGCCACAAAATGTAACCCACGACTGTTTACCTAATTTAGCATGCATAATAATAGTTGAGTATGGACTATACAACACCGGTATCCCCATCAACCATGAAGCGTATCCATTTCCAAATGCAGTCCCAGAGTACATGATACCGATAACACATTAGCCATAAAGTGTAATCCACGACTACAACTAACTCTAATGCATATATTCAATGCATGAATGCAACAAACATACGGTAATCACGGTACCAGTACCACCTCGGTCACATCGGATTCCGTTTCATACATACAAAAATGATGTGGTGATCACAGTACCAATACCATCTCGGCCACACCGGATCCCGCCATACATATCCATAAACATTTCATATCATATTCATAAAAATGTAACATATGATAGAACATCGTCATCATGTGAGGAATATAATTAAACATGTAAAAACCTACACATGTGAGCAATTCTAAAATAAATAAACATTCCCAAAATAAAAGCAATTATCCCTCACCTTCATTAGGCTCGTATGGATTAAGTATGGCCATGGTCATTCGACTCAATTCTGGCCTTAGGGTACGTGCGCATCACTGTCCTAGACACAAGGGTAACCGAACGTCAATATGTGTTGGGAACATCGGGAGGGGCCTACATGCGTCACCCCTAAAGGTTACAAACAAGGTCCCACAGTGACAGTACTATCACCGAAAACACCCACCGGAAACAGGGACTGTCCACCAAAAATATCAGTCTTATTTTCGGTGGACCTAACAAAGAGCTCATAAGGCTCGAGTGATCATCGGAAACAGCCCACTAGAAATAGACCCAGTATTTTTGTGGCTTGTTTTCAATGGTAGTATAGAACTGCCCATGTGAATTAGGGCTTTTCGGCTCAGGCCCGATCGCTGGGATTTATTCCATGGAGTTTGTGTGGGATGTTCTTAGCATCATTCTAAGCACTTAAAATCCTGATTCCACTGATCCATTTGAGAGATATGTCGATCAAATGATCAAAACCCTAGGTGGTAATTTGGTCGATCTTATTGTCGGAGCTAATTGGACTTGGTATGAGCTTGATAATGGCACCGGGGAGGTGAAATACGCAATCCCCGAGCTCAATATGGTTTGTGGCCCAAGATTACTCATATACCTAGCTTGACCTAGGTTAAAATGAAGAGAGAGAGAGTGCTAGAAGAGGTTGCACTTACCTCTGGCAGGGATTCTAGCAACGAAGCGGCAGTCGAGAGCCAAGGTGAGTCCTTCCTCTCCTTCTTCCTCTTCTTCTTCTTCCTTTCTCTCCTCCTTCTCCCCTCTCTCACATTGTGCACAAGTGAGAAATGAGGAAATTTCCACTTATATGGCACATTAGGCCTTACGGCCTATTTGGCTTGGTCCTAGTGGGGTCTGAATGGGTCAATCCAACTTCTAGGGCATGTGGACCTGACCACCTTGGTCTGTAAGGTGCTCATATCATGAGGAAGGTGGGGGGGAGGATTTGAAATCATTCGAGGCTATCTATGATGTGGGTGCCAAGACCCACAAGCATCGAAACCCAAATAGCAGCCCAAATGGCCAGTGGCTCAAGCTATTTCTAGTGGCATATTTCAGGTGGTCAAGACAGGTTGCTGTCTTGATTGCTTGTTGTCCACCAGTTGGTCCGCACAGTGTAGACACCTAATTTTGTCACCCTCCCCTAGCTATGAGCACTTACAGATCTTGGACATGATCTTTCACTTTTGATTGATAGAAATGACAGCTGACTGAGGTAACTATTCCCATAAGCATCCCAAACTTATCCAAAATTCCCAGAAATCCCATGTGAGAGAAAAGAAGGGTCCAATTATGACATTTCATATATGAAGTAATTTGATCCTAAGTGACCATACAGATGCATAGTACTCAGAATCACGGTTCCAACGATATATGGTACGTCAAGATCGGACTATTGGATCTCCCGCAATCATTCTCAAAAGTTACTCCATGAACACCTTAACCTCACCCAGGCGAGCACCCACGCCTTGCCTTGAGTGCCCAAACCCCACCCATGCAAGCACCCATGCCTTGCCTTGAGTGCCCAAACCTCGTAATGCGAGCACCCATGCCTTGCCCTGAGTGCCCAAACCCCACCCATGCGAGCACCCACGCCTTGCCTTGAGTGCCCAAAGTCCACCCATGCGAGCACCCATGCCTTGCCCTGAGTGCACAAAACCCGCCCATGTGAGCACCCATGCCTTGCCTTAAATGCCCAAACCCCGCCCATGCGAGCTCCCATGCCGTACCTTACACCCCTGCCTGTGCCCTGCGTGCACCTGGCCAAGCCCCGCGTGTACCTGACCAAGCCCCACATGTACCTAATCAAGCCCCATACAAACCCAACCAAGCCCCACGCATACTAGGCCGAGTTCCAGCACCCATGTTGGAGTTTTAACACCCATGCTAGAGTTTTCGCACCCATGACGGAGTTCCAGCACCCATACCTGAGCCCTAGCACCCATGTCGGAGCCCTAGCACCCGTACTGGAGGTCCGGTAGCAGCACCTCTGTTGAAACTCCTACACCCTCGCCGAAACCTTCAATACCCCTGCTGGCGATTGGAATCCCTCTTTTGGTGACCGGTTTGGAGAAGGAATTCCCTCTTGACCTGCCTAAGTACCCTACATTGCCCCACTAGCGTACCCTACACCACAGCCTCCCATTGGTCCAAAAAGGAATCTTTTTACCTTATTGGTCCAAAAAAATTATCTTTCACCCCATTGGATATATAAAATTACCCTCCACCGCATTGGTCCAAAATTTCTTACTTTCACCCCATTGGTTTAAAAAAAATACTTTTTACTACCATTGGTTAAGGAATTTTCTCTTTCTTCCCTATTAGTCCAAAAATTCTATAAATACCCCCCTCCCTTTGGTTTTTCACACCAATACACACCACAACAACCCAAGTCTCTTTGTGAGCAACCCATAGTAGAGAAGCTCTGCCCTCTCTCCTCCCCTCCCCCTCTGAGGTTTTCCAAGTCTTCGGAGAGATCTTCATATGTTCTTCGAATCTTCAAAGTATTCTTCAGGCCTTTAGGACTCCTCAATCCTTTGCTTTCTTTGTCTGAGTGCCACTTCAGCCTCAGCCTGAAAATAGCCTTCCCTAGCAAAAGCTCTGTCATAATTCAAATCCAAAAGTAATCGTTCCTAGCCGGAACTCTATCCAAATATTATCACAGTCAGCACTTCTAAAGAAAGGAAGTTGGAGGTCAAGACCATCTTCCCCTGAGCCGGGAGAATCTATAAGAAAGCTCGTACTAGCATCAACTAGGGGTTCCACCCCTCTTGACTCGAAACAGGGGTTAAGCTTAGGTATAATTTCTCAATAGAATTAGCACAATGTAGACTTTATATCAACCTTGTTTTAGTGTACATAGTTATTTAAATTCAGTCAATGTATATATGTGTGATAATTTAGCCATGCATGTGGAATAGGAATTATTATGGAAAATGTTCGTTCTTAAGCATCTAGTAGGAAGACTGGTTGAACCGGGTAGATTGGGTGCCTAAAACCTTCCCAACTCTACAACCTGACACTTACCCTAAATCTCTAGACCAATCCAACTTTTGGGCTCTTTTCTTAGGAATCGGGCCCACCCCTGGGTCCTAGGCCCATAACCCTAGGTGGTGACTCCAAACCCTTTTGCATGATCCCAATTCCCATATTGGACCATCAACAAACCCCCATCTTGAATGACAAACTTCACACTCTTGCGAAATAGGCCTTCATGTATCTCCGAGTGGTGATACAGTGGCGCGGGACCCACAAGGTAAGCACACACGACGCACCCCTCCCTCATAAAAGAGAAAGAGAGGAGAGAGGATGGAAATGATGATGCAAGTCCTTCCTCCCCGCCCAAAGGGCAGAAGAGAGATCTCGTCTCCAGCCGCTATTCTCACAGTGGCGACTCCACTGGGGATAAATGTCAAGCTTCTAACACTAGATGTTACCATTAACATCTACGGTAACATCTAATAGCTTTTCTGGATACAGGTGCTGCAACAACCATTTTGTCCCCAAAAGTCCTTCCCAACCATTTCTGGAAACCTCAAGTCCCTCCTTTACCATTTTTAGCAGCTAATGGTGAAACCTTCTTTATCACCTTAGTTACTAGAAAACCTATTAAAATCCAACTCCTTCCAACCCTTTCCTTTTCCCATGTTATGTTAGGATCCCAGTGTCCCGGTAAAGACCTTATTATAGGCTTTGATGTCCTCAGTCACCTTCCCCTTAAATGGACTCCCCAAGGTCTTCTGTACAAACAACAACTTCTCCCCTGGTCCCCTTTTTCTAACATCTTTCTTGCAGGAACAGGTCCTACTTTATTCGATGATTTTAAAGGAAAACTTCTGCAAACCTCTTGTGCAGACTCCCATACGGAGTTTCTAACAAAGTGCACACATCCTCTCTAGCAGAATTCAAAGTTCTTCATCTCCTTACCTTTCAAGAAGAATGAAGATGTCAATCCAACAAAAGCCAGTCACCCTGGAATGCCCCTTGAACATTTGACGCTTGCAGTCCACGAATTAACCCAACTACAAGCTCAAGGATTACTTGAAACTACTGTGTCTCCATGGGCATGTCAGGCGTTCTATGTGAACAAAAGAACAGAACAGATTCGTGGAAAAATGAGAATGGTTATTAATTATCGGCCTTTGAACTTTTTCCTGGCTGATGATAAATTTCCATTACCAACCCGTCCTGCTCTGTTACTTCAGTTAGCCTCAGCAACTGTCTTCTCCAAGTTTGATCTAAAAGCAGGTTTTTGGCAACTTGGTATTATTCCTGAAGATCGACCAAAGACAGCTTTCTGCGTCCCTGGTCATCATTTACAGTGGACAGTTATGCCTTTTGGTTTGAAGACGGCTCCATCAATATTCCAGCGTGCCATGATGCAAATCTTTGCTCCCATTCAAGAACAGGCCCTGATTTATATTGATGATATTCTTCTGTTTTCATCTACACAGGATGAACATTTAAGCCTCCTTCAACATTTCCATCAGATTGTTCAAGACTATGGAATCATGCTCTCCCCAAAGAAAATGCAGATTGGTGTCTCCACCATTGACTTTCTTGGTGTCACTATTACCAAAGGAACATATGAACTTCAGCCGCATATTGCTACTTCTCTACAGCAATTCCCTGATGGTCCTCTGACAAAACATCAGGTCCAGCTCTTTGCTCCAGTTTCTACAGCTCTTTGCTCCCATGGAAACTTGGTTGGATCTCTTCACCTCTCTTCTTCCACCAGATGATTCCCCTGATATCCCTATGCACCATACAATTATCCTATTCCATAGACCTCCAGCAGTGCTCCAAATCACTGACCCTCCACATACCCTAAACCCCTGCCATTTCATTAACTACACAACAGACTTCCATGTGTATGAAACAAAGCCCTATACTCTCTTCATCAATCGCCGACAGCATTGATCAGAGTGGCGACGGTTTCTTCATACCATGTGCCAAGTCAATGATAATCAGCCACATCAAGTCCCAGCCCCTCTTCTCCAGACCGTTGATTCTGCTTGGGAACTTCACCAGAACGGTCGTCTTCCTTGCCCACGTCTCATCCCTCTCATGGATGCCTATGACGATTGGCTCATTGACAAGGCAGCATTCTACCCATACAGCAGTTCTTCAGACCCCGGTACTGATTGAATATGTATGTATGTGCGTAAGTTTGTATTAAGTAGAGTAAATGTATTGAGTCTGTAATCAGTATGAATCAGTGTGTATTGAGTCTGTAATCAGTATGTATTGAGTCTGTAATCAGTATGTATTGAGTCTGTAATCAGTATGTATTGAGTATGTATGGAGTATGTATGCCGACACTCCCGACATACGGTCCCACAAGAATGTGAAGGACACATGGCTTGGGTCCCACATGTCTTCCCTTATCCTTTGTATCCTTTGGCTATTTAAAGCCTCTCAGTTAATGGATTTAGAGGAGGCCCGTTTTGTGACGAATACCAGTGAGAATAAGAATGGTATCAGAGCCAACCCCCTCCCCTTTCTCCGGCTAAGGTCCGTCTCCGACGGCTACCCCTTCTCGGTTTGAACCTCTCTTAGTCCAACTGATGTTCTAGGCCACGCCCTATTGCAGGTTACTCCGTAGTTCCGGTTCTCTGGTGACAGAGAAAGAACCTTTGAGCGATGGGTTCTCAGGCCAAGGAGTGGCTGTTTTATACCCTGTAACGGCTCAGGTTGATCTGTCTCTGAGACCTTGAACTCCGGGGGTCCTGATCGGCCTCGACTAGGCATCTGTTGATCTAATTGAGTTTCACCGACGGGAAACGCTGCTCGGATTTGGATTACAGCCTTCACCACGGTATGTCTCTCTCCCGACGCTCTACTTCTTCTCGAAGTTGTTCCTTTTCTTCTTCTACTTCCCCTTCTTCTTCCCGGTCCTCATCTTTTTCATCCATAGAGTCCCTCTATGAATTTGATTATCTCCCTGAGGATCAAATTATTCTGTCAACCCCTTCTCCCCTTCTGAACCCTTATGCTGTCTTCCCAAAGAAGACTTCCTCTTCTGCTACCTGGAAAACCCTTTTGGCCCCTAGGAGAAAAACCCCTCCGGTTAAGGAACTTGTTCAGGCTTCTCGATGTGAATTATATCACATCCCTGCCACTGATAAGGAACAACTGTTCACATTGGAGATTCCAACTTCTCTCATCCCTGACTGGCAAAACCAGGGTTATACCCATCTCCACTTAGGTGCAATTAAATTTGCCCTTACTTTCCATGGCAGGAAAGGCCTTCCCGTGGTCTCCCGTATTGCTCTTCTCGACAGTCGTTTCCTCCGGTATGAACATGCTGTTTGTTCTACTATCCAGACCACTTTGAACGCAGGAACCGTCTTCCTTACCCTGTACCCTAACTTTAATGTTCCCCTAGCAGATCCTCTTCTCCCTACCGCGTTAAAATTCCAGATCCAAATCTCTGGTTCTCCCCTTGCCCCTACGGCTTTAGCAGGAACTATCCACTATCAAATGGCTTATCGGTTACAGAACCATGCCTTTGACCTGTCCACAGGACATTCTGAGGATGCCTTATTCCTCTCAGTGGATTCTGACCATGTTCCTAGCCTTACCCATGTCCCAAGACAAATTTCTCGAGATGAACTTCTTCGTCTCCTTCCCTCTTCTTGGGTTACGGCTTATGAACAGCAGATGGCTTCCCAGCAGCCTGCTCCGGTGGAACCCCTCCAATCTACAGACCCACAGTTCATCCGTCACCCTTCTGGTGAGGTTGAAATTAGGTTTCCCCCTCCACAACCATTACCATCGCCTTTTCCTACTCGGTTTCAGGGTATGATCCAACAAGATAAGATTCCAATCAAATCTTTTGATGCTCAAGGCAACCCGGTTTACTATTTCTCTGATCCGGTCTCTGGTCACAAGTATTTTGACCTCTGTGACTGTGATGATTGTCTCCAAGACTCTGACAATGAAGAACCCTATCGACCCATAAGAAAGTCTTCCCAGACTATTCTACGGGAACAATATGAGTCAGGAGATACCACAGTTGGCCCTCTAAGCACTGAAGCCCGGTATCCCTTTATGGTAAAATATGGAAACCCTCCTCCGGAACCGCCTTATGTTCCACCTCCTACTTCGGTTTGTAAACCTCCTCCATCATTTACACCACCCTCTCCTATGGCCCCCCCTTGTTGCATGTATGCTCCAGGATCCTCTTCTTCTTCTCCTGTGAAGAATTTTCCTGGTCCTACTGATTATGGTCCTGATTCTCATGGTATACGTCATGTTTGGAAAGTTAAACCACCTATTCTCCCTTCTGGACAACCCAAAGAGATCTCCCCCGCTGAAGCAGCTCTTAATTGGCAAAATGAAAATGCCATAGTCCAAAACCAGTACTTGGAGCGAATTCTTGCTACTACCCAGCACACTCATAGTACTGTTGGCCGGCATACTCAGTTGATTCAATCCCTGAAAACTGAGATGGATCAAGTCCATATGGAACTTGCTGGTATGGCTTCCTCGACTGCTGATACAGCTCAGGCCTTTGCCCTTATAGGCCAAAAAGAGAAACATCTAAGGTTTCTTGAAGCTCAGCTTCACAGCCTTCAACAAGCTCCACCTCAAGCGGCAACATCCAGTCGACAGCAGCCTCTTCCATTGATAGTTCCCAGTATGGCTCCTCAGGATCCTTTTGCCATATACACTATACCGACTCCCCTGGTAGCTTCTCAGAAATCCTTCCCCCTTGAAGAATTAAAGGCATTACAACGTCAGCAACGGAATTTGAACCCCAGGCAACAGCAACAGAAACAAAAACACCCTATCCTACACCCAACCTTGGACAAACCTGCTCCTCCCCAGTTCCAACCATATCCTATGGTTGTTTCCTATCCTGCACCCACACCACCTATTTCTACCTATCCATCACCTTCACCTTCACCTTCTCCACCTCGAACCAAACCTAAATATCCTCCTATCGGTGCCATAACCCCTTCCGGTGATGATGTCCTCACAGATCTTCTCACCACTTTAGCTCTCCATGATCCCACACCTGTCCCTTCCTTCATGAACACAGGCCAAGATCCCCCTGCTCCTTATCCTGCACCTCCTACTGTTGATGAGATGGATGGTGATCAGGATGACCCTATGGTCCATAATCCTGAACCTGCACCACAGCCCCCTCCAACATATGCTCCATTTTCAAACCAAGACCCTAAACAGTTCTTTACCTTGGATGATGTCCCTGTCTCTAAATGGGCATCTAAGTTTGCTGATTTCCATGCCTGGATTAATGCTGAACTTCTACAAGAAGGTGCTACGTCAGTCAGTGTTCTGACTAAGTTTGTTGCACGACTTCAAGGAAAACTCAAGGAATGGTATTTAGTTCTTGGTGGGTATCGACAATTACAACTTGTACAACTACCTGAAGGTCAGTTCGTTACAGTCTTATATCAGGAATTCCTTGGTCCTGTCTCCAATGATATTACAAAAGCTCGTGAAGAGTTTTTACAGCTCAAGTGTTGTTCTCTGGCTCGTCCAGATCTTGACAAACACTATGTGCGCATGACAGACAGATTCCATAAGATTGGCGGCCTTGATGATGAGAACCTTAAGCAGATCTTCCTGAATTCCCTTCCAGATCCTCTTGGTGCTGATACACTGCAATTCCTACGCAACCAGAACATTGCTCTAGCTTCTTGCAGTATCGGATCCTTATACAGCTTTGCTCTCACAGCTCTTGACAAACTGTGCAATGTCAAGAAAATCTGGAAAGAATTACAGTCCAAGTCTGATAAAGTGTCCTCTGCCTGTGACACTTCCTGGATGAAGATTAAATGTAAAGGTTCTAATCACAACTGTGATTGTCCGACAAAGAAGCAGTTCCATCACAAGCACAAGCAGTTCTTTCAGTCCTCTAGAAAGCACAAGAAACGGTTTCCGTTTAAGCCTTCTCGGTACAAACGGTTTAAACCCCAGTGGAAATTCCTTCGGAAAAAACAATTTCGTGGGAAATCCAAGAATACTTCTTGCTTCATCTGTGGAAAAGATGGACATTTTGCAAAAAATTATCCTAACCGAAGTAAGAAGGACAAGGTGCTACATATGCTTGCCTCCCTCCATCATGATGATCTACAAGATGCTGATCTTGAATCTCTGTATTCCTTAGATGCAGAGCCTACGGATCTCTCCCTTTTTGCTATTGACTACCCAGATGAGGTTGATCCCCAACACCTCACAGACTCAGACCCAGAGTCCTCCTATTCCGAGTCCGAGGAATCAGATCCCCTCTACCAGGTTATCCCTTTCCTTTCCCAGAAAGAAGAACTAACACCTCTTCCATGTCAGTCCATCTCCTTGCCCCATGCGGCAGTAACCCTTATTCCTTAACCATACGTTAAACCAGTACATCTAATAGCTTTTCTGGATACAGGTGCTGCAACAACCATTTTGTCCCCAAAAGTCCTTCCCAACCATTTCTGGAAACCTCAAGTCCCTCCTTTACCATTTTTAGCAGCTAATGGTGAAACCTTCTTTATCACCTTAGTTACTAGAAAACCTATTAAAATCCAACTCCTTCCAACCCTTTCCTTTTCCCATGTTATGTTAGGATCCCAGTGTCCCGGTAAAGACCTTATTATAGGCTTTGATGTCCTCAGTCACCTTCCCCTTAAATGGACTCCCCAAGGTCTTCTGTACAAACAACAACTTCTCCCCTGGTCCCCTTTTTCTAACATCTTTCTTGCAGGAACAGGTCCTACTTTATTCGATGATTTTAAAGGAAAACTTCTGCAAACCTCTTGTGCAGACTCCCATACGGAGTTTCTAACAAAGTGCACACATCCTCTCTGGCAGAATTCAAAGTTCTTCATCTCCTTACCTTTCAAGAAGAATGAAGATGTCAATCCAACAAAAGCCAGTCACCCTGGAATGCCCCCTGAACATTTGACGCTTGCAGTCCACGAATTAACCCAACTACAAGCTCAAGGATTACTTGAAACTACTGTGTCTCCATGGGCATGTCAGGCGTTCTATGTGAACAAAAGAACAGAACAGATTCGTGGAAAAATGAGAATGGTTATTAATTATCGGCCTTTGAACTTTTTCCTGGCTGATGATAAATTTCCATTACCAACCCGTCCTGCTCTGTTACTTCAGTTAGCCTCAGCAACTGTCTTCTCCAAGTTTGATCTAAAAGCAGGTTTTTGGCAACTTGGTATTATTCCTGAAGATCGACCAAAGACAGCTTTCTGCGTCCCTGGTCATCATTTACAGTGGACAGTTATGCCTTTTGGTTTGAAGACGGCTCCATCAATATTCCAGCGTGCCATGATGCAAATCTTTGCTCCCATTCAAGAACAGGCCCTGATTTATATTGATGATATTCTTCTGTTTTCATCTACACAGGATGACCATTTAAGCCTCCTTCAACATTTCCATCAGATTGTTCAAGACTATGGAATCATGCTCTCCCCAAAGAAAATGCAGATTGGTGTCTCCACCATTGACTTTCTTGGTGTCACTATTACCAAAGGAACATATGAACTTCAGCCGCATATTGCTACTTCTCTACAGCAATTCCCTGATGGTCCTCTGACAAAACATCAGGTCCAGCAATTCCTTGGTATAGTCAACTATATGACTGAGTTTCTTCCTCAACAAATCAGACACACGTCTGTTCTCCATCAACTTTTGAGAAAGAATGCTCCTCCCTGGTCATCTGAACATTCTGCAGCTATTCATGCTTTGAAGCAGCTAACTACAAGACTTCCCTGTTTACAGATTCCTTCTGATGGGCGTAGGATTCTCCAAACGGATGCTAGTGATACTCACTGGGGAGCAGTTCTCTTAGAAGAAAACCCTGATTCTACGAGAACAGTTTGTGGCTACAAGAGTGGCTCCTTCAAAACCTCTGAAGCCCATTATCACTCCACCTTCAAGGAAATTCTTGCAGTTCGCCGTGGCATTGAAAAATTCCAGTTTCACCTCATTGGACACAGGTTCCTCATTGAACTGGATATGTCAAGCTTTCCTCGAATGCTTGAGTTCCGACAGAAACAGCTTCCTAATGATCAACTACTCCGGTGGGCTCAATGGTTTTCAAAGTGGTCCTTTGATATCAAACACATCAAAGGAAAAGAAAATGTCTTGGCAGACTTCCTTTCCCGACCAACCTCTACCTTTTCAGTCATCCCACTCCTATATCCTCTCACACCAGGAGCTTCATCTTCCTCCTCCTCAGCCACACCACAACCCTCACCCGGCCATCACCTTTGCTGTAATATCCCTCCTCATCTTCCCCCCGAAATCCTTCACACCTTAACCTACAAAGCCATCCTTACCTATAGCAAGCTCACAGCAATCCAGCTTCTCAGAATAGCTCTTCGACAAGAAGGTCTCTTTCTTGCTGGTTCTTCTTGCCACCCAGACTTCCCTTACCTCACAGTATTCACCTTCAATTCCTTCCATGACCTACAGGAATTACCCCTCATATATAAATGCATCCTCTGGCATTTATGTACAGCCTACTCCATCGCCATCAGCTTTCCTCTTCAAGCCATTTATGGTATGTGTTCTCGATGGTGTGACCCTATACACCCTCACCAGTCGGACAACCCTATCCTCCAGTTTCTACAGCTCTTTGCTCCCATGGAAACTTGGTTGGATCTCTTCACCTCTCTTCTTCCACCAGATGATTCCCCTGATATCCCTATGCACCATACAATTATCCTATTCCATAGACCTCCAGCAGTGCTCCAAATCACTGACCCTCCACATACCCTAAACCCCTGCCATTTCATTAACTACACAACAGACTTCCATGTGTATGAAACAAAGCCCTATACTCTCTTCATCAATCGCCTACAGCATCGATCAGAGTGGCGACGGTTTCTTCATACCATGTGCCAAGTCAATGATACTCAGCCACATCAAGTCCCATCCCCTCTTCTCCAGACCGTTGATTCTGCTTGGGAACTTCACAAGAACGGTCGTCTTCCTTGCCCACGTCTCATCCCTCTCATGGATGCCTATGACGATTGGCTCATTGACAAGGCAGCATTCTACCCATACAGCAGTTCTTCAGACCCCGATACTGATTGAATATGTATGTATGTGCGAAAGTTTGTATTAAGTAGAGTAAATGTATTGAGTCTGTAATCAGTATGAATCAGTGTGTATTGAGTCTGTAATCAGTATGTATTGAGTCTGTAATCAGTATGTATTGAGTCTGTAGCCAGTATGTATTGAGTATGTATGGAGTATGTATGCCGACACTCCCGACATACGGTCCCACAAGAATGTGAAGTCCATGTGAAGGACACATGGCTTGGGTCCCACATGTCTTCCCTTATCCTTTGTATCCTTTGGCTATTTAAAGCCTCTCATTTAATGGATTTAGAGGAGGCCCGTTTTGTGACGAATACCAATGAGAATAAGAATGGTATCAGAGCAACGGAATTTGAACCCCAGGCAAATTTGAACCCCAGGCAACAGCAACAGAATTTGAACCCCAGGCAACAGCAACGGAATTTGAACCCCAGGCAAAGGTTGGGTGTAGGATAGGTTTTGTGACGAATACCAGTGAGAATAAGATTCCAATCAAATCTTTTGATGCTCAAGGCAACCCGGTTTACTATTTCTCTGATCCAGTCTCTGGTCACAAGTATTTTGACCTCTGTGACTGTGATGATTGTCTCCAAGACTCTGACGATGAAGAACCCTATCGACCCATAAGAAAGTCTTCCCAGACTATTCTACGGGAACAATATGAGTCAGGAGATACCACAGTTGGCCCTCTAAGCACTGAAGCCTGGTATCCCTTTATGGTAAAATATGGAAACCCTCCTCCGGAACCGCCTTATGTTCCACCTCCTACTTCGGTTTGTAAACCTCCTCCATCATTTACACCACCCTCTCCTATGGCCCCCCTTGTTGCATGTATGCTCCAGGATCCTCTTCTTCTTCTCCTGTGAAGAATTTTCCTGGTCCTACTGATTATGGTCCTGATTCTCATGGTATACGTCATGTTTGGAAAGTTAAACCACCTATTCTCCCTTCTGGACAACCCAAAGAGATCTCCCCCGCTGAAGCAGCTCTTAATTGGCAAAATGAAAATGCCATAGTCCAAAACCAGTACTTGGAGCGAATTCTTGCTACTACCCAGCACACTCATAGTACTGTTGGCCGGCATACTCAGTTGATTCAATCCCTGAAAACTGAGATGGATCAA